>NW_007255098.1:661075-905613 GCF_000164805.1 Carlito syrichta | reverse complement strand
ATCCAAGTAGCTGGAACTACAGGCGCGTGCTACCATGCCCGGCTAATTTTTTCATTTATTGTAGAGATGAGGTCTCGCCAAGTTGCCCAGGTGGGTCTCGAACCCGCGGGCTCAGGCAATCCACTCACCTCAGCCTCCCAAAGGCGTGGGATTACAGTCTGAGCCACCGAGCCCGGCTATGAAAGTTTTTCTTAAGGGCATTATTTAGACTTAGAAATTGTGAATCATGTTATCAAGCTTTTAAAAACTCTTAATTGAGAAAATTAAGTGTTTTAAGTTAATTTTTCTTAAGTCATTAATGTTTCAATGTAACATGACTCCTAAATGTGATACCATCACAACTCCTAAATGTGGAATCTTATTCTTCTGGACCTTCTGGTTACTGGAAGTTGAGTTCCCAGGTCTTCAGTAGAAGTTTGTTGAATGAATGCTCACTTAGACACTCCAATTGCTAGAGGCTACTAGTTTTCCACCTACCTCTTCTCCCTTCACTTCTAGGCTGACATAGTCTGAAAGGAAGGCAGAGTTTGCTAATATGTTAGTTTATGATACATATTTTTCCTTTGGAAGTAATTATTTTCATTTTGCTGGACACATTTTAGAGAGCTCCCTTCCTTTGATTTGATTTGGAGCAATGTTTCTGAGTTGGACTGCCACAGAGTAAGATCTTACCTTATTCATGGCTGAAAATCTTATTGAGCCATTTTTCTTAACTGTCATGCAATTTGCTAATTAGGCCATTCTAGGGGTTAAGGGAAATGAAAGACTTTGCAATAATCATTACATTACAACCAGAACAAAGCAGCAGCAGTTAAATGCTTTTGCCTAGTCATTTTAACCTGATGTCTCATAAACTCAGAAATAGAAGATAAGTTAGATTCTTATTATTGTATTTATTATCTTTCTCACTTTATCTGAAGATTGTACAGAAGATATTTAAATAATTACCTTAAGGAATGATAAGTTGTGCATTTCTATTTTGCGTATTATATTTTTTAGCCATTAAAATAAAACCTGTTAGTTAAGGAACATTTAGAAAATAAAGAGAAATATTAAACAAGAAAATTTAAAAGTACCTCTGATCCTACCTTCTAAAAGTATAAATATTTGATGAATTTTCTTCTGGCCTTTCTATTCATATATTTTTCATAAAATTTAATAATTGCTTTATATTGTGCAACAATAGCTGACATTTTCTGAGTGCCTGTTTCATAGAAGTCAGTGAGCTGAGAGCCTTACATGTGTTATCTATTTAATGCCCTCATCAGTCTAGGAGTCAGCTGTTTCCTAATGATCAATCTGACACTTAGATTTGCTCAATGTCAAAAAAAAACAACTAGAAACTGGAGACCTAAAGCCTGGACAAGATGGCATAGGCTTGTTTCTCCCTCCTCTTCCCAACTAAATACAATGACAAACCCTGGAAATTATGCAAGAAACAGAAGGAAAATTCTAAAATGTGGTAGGAAGAAGTCAAGCTGGTTTGGACTTTAGGCAAAGAGTGACAGTGTGTCTCACATTCCCTCACCCAACAAAAGAGGCAAACCTGGTATTTCCTAACATCTTAACTAACAATCAGGGAAGCACAGGGAAACTCCTTCCTTTTTTGATTCAAACGGAAGGGAAAGCATTCTTTTTTCTTGCTGGGCCTGAGATACCCCTTCTCAGGGAGAGACATTGAAGCTTCTAGGTAGTATTTGTTTGAGGGATTCCACTTCGATAAATGGCCTAGTCTAGTAGCCCTTTTGCCTTCATGTATCTGAGACTGCCTTCCCCTGCCCAGAGCCTTATGAGTGGCTAGAACCTTATGAGTGGCTAGGGAAGCCTCTTGTAGTCTGGAGACCTGAGTGCTACCACCATTTCTACTGAGAGACATTGGGAGTGAGGCTTGGGAAACCCCTTCAACCCTTAGGCAGCACCAACAAGAACCAGTAGGAGCCCGTACCAGCACCAGATAAATGAAGCAGACCTAAAAAAAACCCAACAACCCTGAAAAGGCTCTGAAAATTGAGCAGTCCTTGGAACTATAGCCCACAAAAGTAGACCAGGACCTACATACTCAACCTAAATGGGGTAACTGCCGAGACAGAAAATCAGCAAGTATATAGAAGGTATGAACAACACAATCAACAGGATCTAATGGACATTTCTAGAGCATGCCACCTAACAACAATAGAATACATAGTCTTCTCAAATGTTCATGAGACATTTGCCAAGTTAGAGTACATCCTGGGCCATAGAACAGACCTTGGTACTTTTAAAACAGTTGAACCCATGCAGAGTGCACTCTGATCACAGTGGAGGTTGTCTAAGAATCAACAACTGAAAGATAACAGAAAAGTCTCCAAACAGACAAAAATGAAACAGTACACTTCTAAATAATACAGGGGTCAAAGAGGTTTTTAAAGTTAATAAAAAAATATTTAGGACTCAATGAAAACAAAAACATATCAAAATATATAAGATGCAACCAAAATAGTTCTGAGAGTGACATTTATTTATTTATTTATTTATTAATTTGAGTTGGAGTCTCACACTGTCGCCCAGACTGGAGTGCAGTGGCCGCTCCCAGCCACCGCAGCCTCGACCTGCTGGGCTCCGGCGATCCTTCCGCCTCAACCTTCCAAGTAGCCGGAATTACAGGCATGCGCTACCATGCCCGGCTGATTTTTTGATTTATTGTAGAGATGAGGTCTCGCTGCCCAGGCGGGTCTCGAATCCGCGGGCTCAGGCAATCCACTCACCTCAGCCTCCCAAAGGCGGAGGATTACAGACTGAGCCACCAAGCCCGGCTTGAGAGTGACATTTATAGCACTAAATGCTTGTATTAAAAATAAGGAAAGATCTCAAACTATTAATCTAAGTTACTATCTCAAGAAATTAGGAAAAGAAGAGCAAAATAAATCCAAAACAAGCAGAAGGAAGAAAATAAAGTAGAAATCAATGAAATTAAAAATAGGAAAACAGTAGAGAAAAGCAGCATAACCAAAAGCTCGTTCTTTTAAGAAATCTTTAATAAAATTGATATAGCTCTAATAAAGCTGAGAAAGAAGAACAGAAGACATAAATCAGTAATATCAAAAAGGATATAGGATAACAGCACAGATTCTGAAGTCACTCAAGGACTACTAAGCGACATTACACTCATAAAATATCTATGAATAAATGAGATCATTTGTTAAAAACTATAAACTACCAGTACTCAACCAAGATGAAATAGATAATCTGAAGAGTGTTATAATCATTAAGAATTTTTATTTTTGGGGGTTTGTTTTCTTTTCCTGTTACTATCACATAGTTTGAGGTTTCCATTAAGAATTGACTATTGTAGTTGTAGTGACCAGAGATGCTTTAGGTTCCAACTGGCATAACCTCAACATATTCTACTAGGTAGAACCATATGGAAATGGTCAATAGAGTTGCCAAATCAGATTATTTTTGACTTACAGAAATGGTAGTTTCATATACTATTTCTTTTCATGTGTTCAAAGAAATTGCTTGAGCAAAATGGAGGATTTCTTGCATGGATTTTGGAGTAGATCACAGGATCAAGGGAATTGCTAGAACGGACAGTAGAGCTCTAATGTTTTCAGAGCTTAGAACTCAGGACACGCTTTCTTTATTTCCATTTCAAATATATTTCTTCCAGAATTTTGGCACATACTGCCTGCAGTAGGATCTTTGGTGGCTTTCAGTGTCTTATTCTATAGTCCTTAATTCAAAAGGAAAGAGAGTCTCTCTGTTCCATGATTTGTTTGAAAAAAGTCCCAAGAAAGATTAGAATTTGCTTGGTTTGGATTACATGCCAGTCCTTTTCCAATCACTGGGCTAGGGACAAGAATGTAAAGGTTGTTACTATATGGAGTGAGACAGGGCAGGGGACAGGAGGGAAAACCCAGACACAGCTATTAGGGTGACTCTTGGCATCCAGGAGTTGCTGCAGTCTCTGTATGTAGTTATTAGATATCTAAATGATAGTTAAATCATGAATATAAAAATAATTTTTAAAGTACACTTAATTGTTATAGCTTTTAAGTTTGAAATAATTTTTTCCCTCTGATAATGACAAGGCAATCAAAATAAAAACTATCAAGACTCAAAAATATTTCATAAGAAGTATTTAAAGAAGGAATAAGTTTTATAGATTTTTAATATGCATTTTATTAGGCAAATATGTATTTTACTACAAATTCATATAATCATTTTTCTCCTACCATACTTGAGGTCATATATCTAAAATTATTTGTTTGAAAGAAGTGTTTTGACTATTGGGCATTGAAAGGAATGACTGAATATTTAAAAATTTTCTGGTACATACAGGTGTATTTTTTTAAGACTTAAGAATGAAAATAGAAAACATGTTCTTTCCAACTGAAATAGAAAGCATGTTCTTTCCTTGATGCTGTTAGTATGTAAGTCAGATGTTGGTCCTAACTAGGTTATGTAAATATTTTTATTATAAATGTATTATATACTTGAAAACAAAATTCCAAATGGTATAGAATAATGGCTCTTGTGAGGATTCATAATTGAGTAATTCGCTGTGATGCACTCTGACTTTACAGTTCATTAGCACACTAAGCTTCAGTTTGAACGATGCTGTTGTCTCTTTTGTAAAATGGTAACTGGTGGTACTATTCCCTATTATTCAGCAAGACTTATATGAAGACCTGTTTAAACCTTGCTTGAATCCATTTCCAGGAAAAATATTTTCTCCGCCAATAAACTTTGTGTTTCTTTTGTCAGAAAATGAGAAAAATTAGTATTTAAAGTTTTTCTTTAGGATACTTAGAAGCCCGGTTCAGTGCCTAGTTGTAGTAATCGGCTTCCTCAAATGTAATCATTCATTTATACTCTTTTCTGATTCACTATGAAGTGTCTTGCAATCAGTTTTTGCTTTAGCTACCTGAAGCCATGTTGTAAAAGCAGTGCTGACTCAACTCACCTGCATCTATTTGCAATTTCTTTTTTTTTTTTTTTATTTTGAGTTGGCAATCTCATTGTGTTGCCCAAGCTGGAGTGTAGTGGCACGCTCACTGCCACCCCAGCATCAACCTGCTGAACTCAGACGATCCTTCCGCCTCAGCCTTCCAAGTAGCTGGAACTACAGGCACGCACTGCCATGCCCAGCTATTTTTAAAATTTATCGTAGTGATGAGGTCTCACCATGTTGCCCAAGCTGGTCTCGAACCCACAGGCTCAGGACATCCTCTCACCTTGGCCCCCCAAAGTGCTGGGATTATAGGCTTGAGCCACCACACCTGGCCTGTTTACAACTTCTAAACAAAGTTTTTGCAGTCATAAATATTTGAACCTCAAAGTAACCTTGTAAAGTAATCATAGAGATGACATTGTATTTGCTCCTTTTAAAAAGACCTAAACAGAGCCGGGCTCAGTGGCTCAGCCTGTAATCCCACGCCTTTAGGAGGCTGGGGTGAGTGGATTGCCTGAGCCCGCGGGTTTGAGACCCGCCTGGGCAGCGAGACCTCATCTCTACAATAAATCAAAAAATCAGCCGGACGTGGTAGCGCATGCCTGTAATTCCAACTACTCAGAAGGCTGAGGCAGAAGGATCGCCGGAGCCCAGCAGGTCGAGGCTGCGGTGGCCGGGAGCAGCCACTGCACTCCAGTCTGGGTGACAGAGTGAGACTCCAACTCAAAAAAATAAATAAAAATAAATAAATAAATAAATAAATAAAAAAGACCTAAACAAAAGCACAGATGACCTTAGTATCAACCTAGATTGTAGATGTCACAAGGGCCAGGCTTGTGTTTTGCTCATTATATCCCTAGTTCACTATATCCCTAGCTCCTAGTATAGTGCTTGATACTCAATAAATGTTTCCAGATGATTGATGTTGAATAAACTTAAAAAGTACTGAGCCCCTCAGAAGTTGGGCGCACATGGAAAAATTTGTACTGGCAGAGGAGAGACATGTACAGCCCCAGGAGACCAGAATATAGCTTAAAACAACCTGCCACAAGCACACTCCTTTGAAGTCTGGTGTTTAATCTTAATAACTCATACAAATGTTGAATTTGTCTTCATATTAGGAATGTTTATTTTATCACAGAAATTGTTTTAAATGTTACTTATCATAAAATAATATCATACTTCTGCAAAAGTACACTGTGCTTATCCTGAATACCTAAACATATTTTTAGAAGTAAAAACTTATATTGCTTTTGAGAACTTTCAGTATCCAATTAATTACACTCTGTTGACATACTGTCTATATGCTGCTGACACCTACACTTATGTCTTTCATTGCTACCTCACCCCCAAATTTACCATTTTTGTTAATGGCAACTTTGTCTTTCCAGTCGATTGGGGAAAACAAAATCCTGAGTCATCCATGACTCATTTTTTTCTCTTATACTGTAACATATTAGAAAATACTGTTGACTTTGCCTTGAGGATATAGCCTGAATGTGATTACTTTTAACCACTCCTGCCAAACTGTCACTGTCTTCTTCCAAACACCAACAAACCTGCTACCAAACTGCCATCAATGTCTCTTCCCCAGGTTTGTGTAGTAGTCCTTTAACTGATCTCCGTGCCTACCCTTGTTCCACACAGCCCAGCATTGGTGTGATCCTGTAAACATGTCAGAGTGTGGTGGTACCCTGCTCAGCACTCTACCGTGGCTGCCCATCCAGCAAGAGTCAAGACCCAAGTCCCCACTGGGCCTAATAGGGCCTTGCAGATCCCTCTCCGTATCCTCCTCTCCTACTGCCTTCCTCCACTCAGCTCTTCCAACATCTCTGGCTTCCTTCCTATTCATTCTACCTCCTTGAGGGCTTTGCATTTGCTCTTCTTCCAGATATACAGGTGGCTGTCTGTTATAGTTCCTTTGGGTCTTTACTCAGAACATTTTCAATTAGGTCTTTTCCATTCAGCCTACCTAAAATTTCATGACAAACTCCAAATACATCTTCCTTTTCCACTTTGTGTGTGTGTGGCATTTATCATATCTAATGTACCATATGTTTTCCTGATGAAGGTATTGAATGTCTTTCCCTTTGCTGGCCCCACCCCCGAAATGTCCCTGGATTGTAAGCATGTTGAGGGTAGGAGAGAAAGGCACCTATTAAAAAAGAGACATGCCAGGAAATCCTTGTTTAATCTTGATCTTTCTCCAGATTTCTGTTAAAATCCTTTAAACTCTCCCTTACTCTTCTTGGAGTGAGATCCCTAGCACTCACTATCAGGGTGTGCTTCTTGACTTTAGGATATTAGGCCAACTTTGCATCAGAAGTACTTCTGAGCCACTTTCCCAGTTGTTTGTGGCTGCTGCTTTCTTCAGACTACAGGATGGAACTTTTGCTGGAGAAAATAAAGACGATGTCTCCTCTCTGGTCACTTATTTATTCCTGGATATCCAGGTGTGTTTCTACATAATAGACAATATACACATGGTTGTGAAACTTGGAAATCTCTAAGAACATAAACTTTATGATCACTAGTGTTTTCCCTCTGGGTAGAATACTCCTAAGGAGAGTATGGTTAATGGTTGGGGAGGGTGTTTATTTGCCAAAATGGTAGTTATGGCTCAGGCATCTATGTTCAGTAAATCAGTTTTGATTCAACACTGGTTCCCTAAATTTGAATTCTATGACTTTACTTAGTTTTCTTCTTATAGGGGTTATGCTTGGCCTTCACATTTTTACATTCTGAAGCTGCAGCAGATATTATCAGAGGCCAAGCTCAAAAGAGCCCATGTTCCTTTACAGAATACACTGTTTCTAACAAGCAAGCTAAATAAATTTCTCTGAATATGGATTTAAACAAAATTCATTCTAGGGCTGGCCTTGCATTTAGAACATGTTTTTAAGGAACCTGTAAGTTATGAATGTTTTATTTTTCTAAGTTTTCTTTTTAAGTTCACATTTTCTTTCATTTTCTTGTTCAAATGGATTGAAAAAGATTAATTTAACAAAAATGCCAGTGGGGAAAAATCCAGAGAAAATATGTAATCATAATAAATATTTTAGGTCTCTGTTTTTCAACAACCCACAGCTATGTTTACATAGTTGATCTAGAGCAGAGTACAATGCTATAACTCTACAATTTGCTGCCTCAAAGCCAGCTTTCACCTGGGGAATATAACTAGGTTGTTTGGGAGACTGCATAGTGCTGTAGTGAAAAATGATTCCAAGTACAAGCAGATTCTGTCTCCAAGGATTTCAGACCATGTTGTAGTTTCCAAAATTAACCTGACATTATCAGCTTTTACCCCTACCTTTAAAATAACTAGTTTTTTTCAGTTTGTTCAAGTAATACATGCTCATCATAGAAAATACTTTGGCATAGGTTTTAAATGTAAAATGTGATATAGACTTTCAGTTCCACCCAAGATGGTAAACTAGCATAGACTACTGAGTTCCTAACCCCATGTTAACTTATGAAAAGTATAAAAGCTAGAGGGAAATATGGGTGCCAAAAACTAACAACAAAAACACGAGGAATCCCTTGGGAGACTGAAGTCGGCTTTAAATTTTGTGGAGTTGGGAAGAGGATGGCAGAAGTCTGTGGAGTAGACAGCTCCAGGTGTCCTGAGACTTTGGAGGAAACTACTTTTTAAAACTTTTCAGTTATAAGGTATGCATCACCTAAAAGTTACCACTTTAACCATTTTTAGGTATACAGTTCAGGGACATTAAGTACGGTCACATTAAGTTCTGTTTTTGCCTCTCCTACTGCCTTGGATTTTATTTTCAGCCAAATTGTCACTCCAAAGTGAGGGCATAATAAGTATCCTTAGCCGTACTTTGCAAGACCTTATATAGTTCTTTAGAGAGACCCACACTGAAATATGTTGGGAGAAATTATCTAAATAAGGGAGACAAATCCCTGAGCAGCTATAAAAAACAAGGGAGTAAAATTTTCCCCTGGAAAATTTTATTGATGCCTTTAAAAATAATTCTAGGACCAAAGAAAAGAGAAAATGCATGCAAGATAAGCCAGAACTAAAATTCTGGATATTCTCAGCATCATTGGGTGGTGAAGAAAACAAAGGGGCTTGACAGTAGGAGTAGACAAACGTAAGGATGACTATGAGGGGCAGACAACTTGAAAACAAAAAAAAAATGTAGATTTTAAAGCAATACTTGATATACTTTATCAAAAATAAAGGAAGAACACAATAAGAAATACAGTTAATGGACGACATTTTTTAAATGGCTAAGAAGTCCTAATATGGTAGTAATTACAATATATGTTATTAGGTTATCCATTCTAAAGAGAAATTCCCAGATGGGATTGAAAAGCAAGATAAAAATAAGTTCTAAGAAACATACTTCAAAAGAAAGGTTGGAAATGAAAAGATAGAAAAGAGAGAGTGCACAAATGTGAAACGAGAAAGCTGCAGTAACATAAATTTATTATAAGGGTCAAAGAAGAATGTTATATATTGATAAAAGGAACCCAATGAGAACATGCAGACATCAAAAACAGGAATCTGCAATATAACTTGAAAATATGCAAAGTAACAATCGACAGAATTGCAGAGAGAGATAAACAATTGTATCTGAAGATTTTTAACACACAGCTCTCAGAAGTGGCTAAATCCTACAATCAAAAAATAAGTAGAGGTGGGGAAAACCTGAGCAATATAATTGATAAGCTTGAGCTATTAGAAATATACCTAAAACTGCATACTCCACAGAGAATGTGTATTTTGGAGGCTCATTTGGAATGGCTAGAAAAAAACCCATAGATTATGCCACCAAGAACACCTCAATAATTTTTCAAATTATGCTCCCTCACTATAGTGCGATGTAATAAGGAATAACTAACACAATGATAGTCCCCTGCCCCCAACCCCTCATGATTACAAATCAAATAACATTTGTAGATAACTGTCAGGTTAAAAGGAAAGCAATGAAAATTATGACATATTTAGAAATGAGAGAAAATGAAAACATTAGATGTCAGAATTGGATATAGTTCAAGCAATGCTTAAAGGGATTGTATAGTTTAAATACATTTATTAGAAAACAAGAAATATTAAGAAAAATGAACCAAAAAGTTGGTAAAAAAATAATAAAACAAAACCTATTGAAACAAGAAGGACAGAAATAATAAAGTTAAGTACAGAAAGCGATGAAATATAGAATAATAATAACAATGATAGAGAAAGTCAAGAAATAAAAACGTGGTTTCTTATTTTATTTTTTTTAAATATGTGGGGTACAATTCAGGGATAGGTACATATGTGGTCATCATACAAGTAAAGTTTGGGCCTCCCTTTGGTCCCCAATTCACCTGGCTTGAGATTGGATAGCCTTATTGATGTTATGTGCCCCACCCCCAGCAGTGTCCCACTACTGCCAATCCTTTTCTTATAGTATTATGATAAATGTTCAGAATCCGCTTTTAAGTGAGAACATGTGGTACTCAGATCTTTTTTTCTGTGATCGATCACTGAGTATGGTAGACTCTAAATTCATCCAAGTTGCTGAGAAGTCCATAATTTTGTTTTTCTTTATGACTGTATGATATTCTGTCGTGTATGTGTACCACATTTTCTTTATCCACTTTTGATGGGCAGCACATTTGGTTTTGTGTTTTTGCTATTGTGAATGATGCTGCGATAAACATTCATATGCAGGTGTCTTTTTTGTAGAATGATTTGAATTCCTCTGAGTATATTCCCAGAAAGGGGATTGTTGGGTCGTATGAAAGGTTGATTCTTAGATTTTTTAGGAATTGCCACACTGTTTCCCACAGAGGTTGTACTAATTTGCACTCCCAGCAACAATGTAAAAGCGTTTCTTTCTCTTCACATCCAGATCCAGGATCTGTTGTTTTTTGAGTTCTTAATGATGGCCATCTTGACTGGAGTTAGGTGGTATCTCAGTGTGGTTTTAATTTGCATTTCTTTGCTGGTTAGTGAGGAATCAGCATTTTTTCACGTATCTGTTGGCTGCTTGTATGCCTTCTGATACAGTACTTTGACAAACTCTCAGGTTACAAAATCAGTGTGCAAAAAACAATCACCTTCTTATACACCAACAGCAAACAGAGAACCAAATAAGAAACACAACCTTATTCACAATAGCCACAAAAGAAATGAAATACCTTGCCATCTTCCTAACCAGAGAAATGAAAGACCTTTACAATGAAAACTACAAAACACTACTCACAGAAATCCAAGAAGATACAACCAAATGGAAAAATATTCCATGCTCATGGATTGGAGGAATCAACATTGTTAAGATGTCCATCCTACTAAAGGCAATCTACAGAGTTAACGCAATACCCATTAATTTACTAACATCATTCTTCTCAGACCTGGAAACAACAATACAAAAATTCATATGGAAACATAAAAGATCACGAATAGCCAAAACAATCCTTAGCAAAAGAAACAAAGTGGAAAGTATCACACTTCCATACTTTAAACTCTATTATAAGGCTACAGTAATCAAAACAACCTGGTATTAGTACAAGAACAGGCATATAGACCAATGGAACAGAATGGAGATTCTGGAAGCAAAACCTCAACTTCTCAATCAACTCATCTTTGACACAGCCTTCACCAACAACCACTGGGGAGAGGAGAACCTATTTAGTAAATGGTGCTAGGAAAACTGGCTGACCACATGCAGAAGATTGAAACAGGACCCCTACCTATTACCATACACAAAAATCAACTCTAAATGGATCAAAGACCTAAACATAAAACCTCAAGCTATAAGAACCTTAGAAAATGCAGGAGACACCCTTAAGGAAATTGGAACTGGCAACTAATTCCTGATCAAAACCCCAAGTGCCCATGCTGTAAGAGATAAGAGAGACAAGTGGGACCTCATCAAACTGACAAACTTCTGCAAAGGAAAAGAAACCATCAAGAGAGTGGAGAGACAGCCCACTGAACAGGAAAACATATTTGCCAATTGTATATCTGACAAAGGTCTAACATCCAGGATCTTCAAGGAACTCAAACGTGTTGAAAAGAAAAAAAAATAAACGTATTAAAAAGTGGACAAAAGATATGAATAGACACTTCTCAGAGAACCTGGTTCTTTAAAAAATATAAGGGTCAGGTACAGTAGCTGAAGCCATTAATCCCAGGACTTTGGGAGACCTAGGTGGGCGCATCACTTCAGGCTAGGAGTTAAAGACCAGCCTCGGTAGCACAGTGAGACCTTATCTCCATAAGTTTTGTTTTTGTTTTTGTTTTTAATTAGCTGGGTATGGTAGCTTGCACCTGTAGTCCTGGCTACTTGGGAGACTGAGGCAGGAGGATTGCTTGAGCCCAGGATTTCAAGGCTATAAGCGTGCCACTCCGCTTCAGCCATGGCAGCAGAGCATAACCAAGAAATGAGGTGGTAAAATAAGAATCAGAACAACAAAAAAGTATAGGTGTAGAACAAATAAATTTTCAAATGAGAGAATTGAAACATATACTAATAAATGGGGGAGGAAAGCTAAATAAAATGAATGAATTCTCAGAAGAAATATTTAAATATCAAAGTTCTCATAAATAGAAATAGAGAACATAATTAGACCAATACATAGTAAAGAAATGGAGACAGTAATCTCTCTGCCCAGAAAGCCCCTAGGAGAATTTTATAGGTGAGTTCTAATAAACTTTTGAACACAGTTACTTTCTTTAAATGAATACAGAAAATAGACAGCAGATAAAAAGGTGTCTAACTCTTTTTGTAAAACTAAAACTACTGAAACCTTGATTAAAAAATCTCTGCATGTAATACTATGCATTAAAAGAGTGAAGGAGCCAAGTGCAGTGGCTCATGCCTATAATCTCAGCACTTTGGGAGGTAGAGGGAAGAGAATTGCCTGTGTCCAAGGGTTCGAGACCAGCTGAACAACTTGGTGAGACCTCGTCTCTATAGTAAATCAGAAAATTAGCCAGATTTGGTGGCATGTGCCTGTAATTCTAGCTCTGTGGAGGGCTGAGGCAGAACGATTGCCTGAGCCCAGGGGACAGAGGCGGTGGTGGCTGTGAGCGTGCTCCTGAACTCCAGCCTGGGTGACAAAGTAAGACTCCTACTCAAAAAAAAAAAAAAAAAGTGAAAAAAATGGTATCTCAAGCTGTGCAGCAAAATCATATGATAAACTTCAACACCTATTCATGATTTTTAAAAAACCACATAACACATTGGAAATGGAAGGAACTTTCTTAAAGGTTATATTCTGAAAACTATATCAAAGATTGTACTTAATGGAGAAGTTTTAGATACATTCCTTCTAATATTGGGAACAACACAAGTAAGTATATTGGTTTCAGTCACTGTTTACTGCAGGAGATGAATCTGGATTTCCAAGCAGAAAGAGATATAGTTCAGTGCCTCAGGTACTTAAAAAGTTGGTAGGTCTGGAGAAGCAGGTTTGGGATGGGGGCATTGGCAGTTGTCAGATAACTACTGTAGTTACAATCCAGGAGACAGGAAGTTGCTACAGCTGTCACTTTCATTACCATTTTCTTTTTGAAAACCCCACAAGTGAATAAGTAGAAAGTAGGATCTGGCCCCACAAACACATCTCTTCGATCTTTCTTTCCACCACCACTTGAGTAGGAAAATGACCTCTACTCATCTCCCTCTTCCACATCTCAGGAAAGAACATCTAGTTGGCATATCCTAAATTACGTCTAAGACCTTAGCCTCAAAGGAATCTGGGTAATGTAGTTTTAGCCTTGCAGACCTATGCAAATATAGGTAAAACAGAATGGAGTTTGAGAGATTCAGTCTAAAGTATATACCACATATGCTCATTGTCTCCACTCCTTCTTAACATAGCATTTGATATCCTGACCAATACTACTGATGGTGAAAAAGAAATAAGACATATGAGTATTGGAAGGAATAGATAAAGTTGTCATTATTTATAGTCAATATGGTCATTTAACCGACAGAATTTAATAAATTGTTTATTAGAACTAATAAGTACAATGACATTAATATATATATGCAGTCATTCCTTTGTGTCATCAGGGGAATGGTTCTAGTACCTTCCTCGGATACCAAGATCCATAGATGCTCAAATCCCTGATGTAAAATGGCTTAGTATTTGCATATAATCCAAACATACCCTCCCATATACTTACATCATCTCTAGATTACTTATAATACCTAAAACAGTATAAATGCTATATAAATAGTCATACTGTATTGTTTAGGGAATAATGACAAGAAACATACATTTGTAAATATCTAGTATAGATGCAATTTTTCTTCATATGTTTTCCATTCATAGTTGGTTGAATCTACAGATGTGGAGCCTACAAATATAGAGGGCCAACTGTATGATCAATCTATAAGAATCAATATAATTTCTTATATGAGTATTATCCAGTTAAACTGAATTAAAACATGAGACCACTCATAGCAATGAAAACTGTATATTATCTATGAATTAAGAGTGTATAAAATCTCTAGAGAAAAATTTAAAACTCCAGTAAAAGATAGATTATGTGAATAATTAGACTTTTGATTCTCATGGAGGTATTATTAAAAAGATGTCAATTCTCCCTAAGTTAATCTTTATTTATTATTTTATGTTTATTTTAAAGATGGGCACAATTCAGGTTAGGTATACAAATGTTCATTATGCAGGCAGCCTTGTTGATGAAGTGGACCCCTCCCTTCCCTGGCAGTTTCCCTCAACTGCCAATCCCACCCCTCCTCCTCTGGCAGGTTCCTGCTGCTACCAATCCCTTTCTTATAGTATTCAATGTAATCCAATCTCAAAATTTTAATTGTATGTTTTTAAAGAACTTGATAAGCTTCTTAAAAATTTAAAGCACAGAGACAAATAGATAAATTTGATTATATGACAATTTGGGGTTTCTGTTCAGTGAAGCTATCTGCAGACAAATAAACAGATGACAGAATGGGCGATAGCATTTACAGTGTCCAAAAATGTTAAGAAGTTAATAGCAAATTTGTGTTCTAGGATTGCAACAAACCCCTGAAAAACAATATGAAGAGGGCTAGCAATTGAGTAGAAAAATGAGAAGGATTTATGAACTTGTACTTCACAAAAAAGCAAACTTGGAAGACTAACTAGCAATGGAAGAAATCATCAATCAGTAATCAGAGAAATGAAATTCAAAGCAACAGTAGTATCTCTATTAAACTAGCAACAGTTAGAAAGCTGAAAATGACAAATACTACTTGGTATTTATGAATACTGGAATTCTTATGCAGTGGTGGTAGCAATTCAGAGTACAGCTATACTGGAGAACAGTCTGGAAATTCTTATACTAGGCACAGAAAAACTGTAGTACAACAGTTATTCCCCTAAGTACATATCCCAAGGACTCTCTCAGTAGTTGAATAAGGAATATGCACAATGTGTTCATGACAAAATTATTTCTGGAGATAGGATGTTTAGGTGCCATTCTAGGAAAACAGTTGGGTAGAAGGTGGTGGCTACATGCAATGGAGAAATTAGAAGCAACTGCAGTTGCATAGAGCACAGTAAGGTGTTATAGAGCATAATACTTTGAGAAAAAGTAAGTAGCACAATGAGATTTATAGCAAAATACTGTTCATTCATTTGAATTAAAAGTACATGTATACAATATGCATTTTACAAGAGAACAGTTACATAAAAAGGTAACCCACCAAACACTTTAGAGTTGTTGCCTTTTGTGGGTATGGGGATGAGTATGCAGAATGACTTTAAGAGGGATTCATACATAAATTTGTCCTTACATGTACACAAAAGTGAGACCTTGCATAGGCTATTAATAATAAAATGCTGTAAATTGAAGGATACAGTTAACATAAGCCTCTACCTCTGAGGCCACCAGAAAATGAAAAGAATTTCTCTTCAATTCTTATTTTTGTACATATTGTTGAGATCACAGTATATATTAGATTTTTTTTTTCCTTTTATGCTGCACATATTTCATGTGATTAACATGCTTTCTAAGCTTACGTGTTTTGATACATTTATGGGTATAGTACAATTAATGTAAGTTGTTCCTTACTGTTAGATATTTAGATTGTTTAGCATTTTTTAAAAAACAGTGTAATGCACATCTTTGCACATATTGTTTGGTCACATTTAAGGTTATCTACTTACAAAGGAAGAATAGTGCTTTGCTTTTTATTAACTTTGTAGCCTCAGGCAAGATATATATCCTGTGTTCCTCAGTTCTTCATGGGTTTTTGTGACAATGAACTAGCTTGATACTTGTAACAGGATTAGAAGTTCTTGGAAAAAGCAAACGCTTGGCAAGTGGTAGCTACTGTTGAATTATTCCTGGAAACTGAAGCACTGGATTAATTGATATGATCTTTTTTAAGGTTTATCTTATTTTGTTTGAATATTTATTGAGTGTTCCTATGTGTCTTAGCATTTAGATAAAGTAGACAAAAATTCTTGCCCAGGTGGTACTAAACCACAACAGTAAACTGAAAAAGTAAATAAAATATGTTGTATGGTAGTAAGTACTAGAGATAAAACTATAGTTGACTTTAACAGTACTCAGATTAAAAGGTGCTCAACATTTTGTTCATCTACTCGCCTTTTAGTTCTTCGTATTATTCTGCAAGTATCAGCAAGAGATGGGAAACTTCTGATGTTTTTCTTTTGTTTAAAATCTTTGGTTCCTAATCAAGATGGGGAACAAGATGTCTACCCATTAGCTGGCTATATCACATTTTTCATGGTCTTTCAACAGAATGATCATTAAGAGTATTGTTGTTTGAACCAATGTCATTAATGTTAATGTGTGGATTAGTTCATTTAATATGTTACTCGTAGTCAACTATTTTGAGCAGCACTGATACACAATATCTACTTTCCTAGCTTTGCTCCAGACCAAAATAGTGTTCTTCTCAGTGCTTCCCCAGCTCTTTGTGCTTCTATTATAGCAATAATCACAATTCTTCTTTGTATTGTGGTAAATACATATATAATAAGGTACCCCAAAAACCCAGAATTTATTTATAAAAAATTATGCGTACATTCCTACATGCTTAAATTTCAATCACCTTCAAAGGTGACTTGAAGTTATTTGAGACACTTTTTCCACTGCTCAAAACAGTTTTTGAACTTGTCAACTTTGATGCTTTTTAGTGCTTTTGCTGTTTTTTGTTCCACCTCTTTCACATTGGGAAAACATTTCCTTTTGAGGATTTTTTTCATCTGAGGAACCAAAAAGAAGTTGCTTGGGGAGAGACTGGGTGAGTAGGGAAGGTGGGGCACGAAAGTCATGCCAGTTTTGGTCGCAAAACTGCTGAACACTCAGTGTAGGCAGGTGCATTGTCATGGTGAAAACTGTTTACCACAAATCAGGATGTTTCTTCTGCAAATCATGATGCAATCTTCTCAAAATTGACCATTTGATCCGGAGGAACAAATTCTGAGCATACTACAAGGGGCCCGCCCTCCAAAAGATAATTCCGGGTTCTTTTGGGTCCCCTTGTAATTTTTTTTTTCACACTAGATTTTAGATTCTTCTAGTCAGAGAGTATAGGTGATTCACCTTTGAATCCCTAAGATGGTTAGCATTTTAAAAGTTTTGTCTAATTGAATTCTGTCCTTCCCCTTTGGTATCCTTTGTGCTCTCTTCTGGTAAATATTTAGAATGTCCCCCAAGGTTATTTGTTACCACATCCTAGAGGACCTCACAAGTGATTTTCACCAGCAACCTATTGGTAAAGAGCAGACTCTTGTCAGACAGAACCACTATAATTAATGACTGTATCTTTGGTGACATATAGATCTGGCCTTTGACTGGCTACCTCGTATGAAATAGTTTTTCTTGAGTTGATGTCCTTTGGGGAGTGCTTGTAATGAATAATGCTGATCATCAGATCCCTTCAAACGCCATACAAATTCCTGCAAGTTTTGCTCCTACCCAGGAGTATATATCCATTTTATCATGCTAATAAATAGAAACTATTTTTCCCAAAGGAATTATAGACAAATTGATTTAGTATGTTTTTCCACTATACAAATAAACATTTATGTTTAGTTCAGCTTCTCAAATTTATCATTGAACATTTAGTGTGGCATATTTTTTTCTTGTGGCACATTACCATGAGTGGTTCTTTGGACCTTAGTTTTTTCATCTGAAAAATTAATGAGTCTACGTTTTCCTATTTACTCATTTAAAATTTATGTGTTTCTTGGTTTTAAAGTACATCTGGTATTTTTGGTAAAAGGATATAGAGAATATAAAAACAATCCATAAGTTAGAATCGAGAAAAAAAGAAAAGCAGGTATTCAAACTAAAACCAGAAGTGAGGCTGTTAAAACAATGCAGACAGCCTAGTTCATTTACCATGACTATGATGACTTTGATGATAAGCTGTCTAGCGGCTGGCAGGAAAAGGGAATCCTAGTCAGTTGCCTTGTCCCCAAGGTTCACCAGATAAAGCAGACTCTGAGAAACAGGACTAATCATGGTTCTAGGACCAAAAGAATGTTTTTCTTGAAAAAGTCTCTGAAGGAGGTAATATGATTTAATGAGCACTGGCTCAGTGGCATCTTTGTAGCAGCTTTAGCAAAGAATCCCAAAGGGCAGCTCAGGACACCCTCTGTCCACACAGACAATGAAGTCACCCTGTCATGTAAGCCAGGAAAAGATGCGAAGGTGTGTACTTGATGGTCTTTCGGCCTGGCAGTGTTTGGAGATCCTCTGCTGGGGAGACCAGGGTATCTGTGCTCACACTTCATCATTAATTTCTGTTTCACACTTATTCAAAGAAATTGTCACTCTGTCAATGTGAACAACAAATTTGTTACTTTTAGAGGGAGAATTCCACCTTAATCTTTTTAGGGTCAGTTCTTTTTGATATGCAGTTGATACTTTGTTTATTATTATAGTGGTACATGCATCCACTAGGTGTGCCTTGTGTGTGATAAACCTTCTTCCTTTGCCTCTGGTTTCCAGAGGCTCAGAGTGTTTTTCTCTGACATTGGCCTTAGGACCATCATTTTCTCTTATTACCCTGTTTTCTTCACAATCCTAAATCATAGGCAACAACCCCATCATTTGAGAGGGTTGGGAACAGAAACTACTGGCTCTTAATTCTCTATGTAGCCACCAGCATTCAGTTGGTTTGGGCCAAGCGCTAGGCTTCTCTCCTGGTTTCTTAAGTATCACTTAACTAATGGGTCCTTTTCCCCAAATTGCTGACTGCCTCTCACTGGATGATGATGAAGTTTCCTGTTTAATCCATTGCTCTTCAGAAATGTCTCTGCTTCTGTCATTATCTGGAGGTACTTCTTGCTTTCTAACAATAGGTTAATTCTTAATAACATGATCATTAACTATGCCACAATTGCAGGTGAAAGTGGCCCAATCATGTCCTGCAACATTGCATACCGAGGCATGTGAGAGCTAGTGCAATTTACTGCACTGATGGTTCCTAAAGGCATTTTAAACTTTATTCCACAAAATGCTTTATTTTAACACAAATTAATGTTCTTTATTTTGTTCAGTGATTTTTGTCAATATATAAATGCTTAGAATTCATTATAATCACAGTTTGCTTGTTTACTTTTTGTGAGTGCTTCTTTAATCTAGGGTGATTTGTGTGTTTACCATCTGTAGTATGAATTTTTCTGTCAGAATATGAACTGAGATATTTGCACTTACAGTACACACATTTGTTTTACATTATCCCAGAGACTTAATATTTTATACTTTTCTCAAGTATGTTTATTTAATGAAATTACGATTTTCATGTTGAAATGCTTGTTTTTAAAATTTGAGTTGTCTGTGTCATTTAATTTAGTTAGCTTATTGAAGTTGATAATTTACTTAAATGTAAAAGCTGGAATATATATACTAAAGCTTATCCCAAATATTAAAATCTATAAAATCTTGATTTTGATGTTGTTGTTGTTCTGTTGTTCTGGTTTTTGGTTTTTTTGAGACAAAGTCTTGCTCTGTCACCTAGGCTAGAATGCAGTGGTGAGATCATAGTTCACTGTAACCTTGAACTCCTGGGTTCCTGGCCTCAAGCAATCCTCCTGCCTTAGCATCCCAAGTAGCTAGAACTATAGGCATATGCGATGACCTCCAGCTAATTTTTTAAAACGTTTTTCTAGAGTTGGGGGTCTCACTGTGTTTCCCTGGCTGGTGTTGAACTCCTGGCTTCAAGTGGCTTTCTTGTCCACCTCCCAAATCCCTGGGATTACAAGTGTGAGTCACCATGAATAGCCTGTTGTTCTTATTGTAGATTATCTTTGTTGTTAAGAGAGCAGCTTTTTGTTTTAGAGTTCGTTAAGGAAATTCACAGCTCCACTTCTTTTCAAAATTGTTACTAGTTGATTTAAAACCTTTTTAAAAATAGTCAACTTTGAGAAATGTGAGGAGCTCACCAAATAGAGCATTCTTATTATTCAGAAAATGAGATTAAGTTTTTAACTTGTACAAGGACTTCTAGCATGGGTGATGAGGAAGTGGAAAGTGACCTGTTTTCTTAAAGTTGAGATAAATCTGCTGTATTTTTAAAGTTAATTATCCAAATTGTTAAAAAGATACCAGTTATTCCTTATCTTATTCTTTTCTCCTACCGAAGTTACTCACTTTCTATTCTATTAGGAAAATATTTAAAATCTACTCATTGACATGTGAGTATTCAGGATTAATTGACTAACTACCAATGCCTAACCATCAGTGAAAGGGCACCCTTTAAAATAAAACTTAGATAAGCAAGAAATGACTACTGTTTTTTATGCAATTCAGCAAACATCTTCTGGGCATTTACATGTTTAAATACTGTGGATGATAGGGCAAATAAGTTATGAGTTCCTAAGGTAACGTAACTTATATTCTTGAGTGTTTTTTTTCCTGTTCCTTTGCCAAATCTTTCATTTGTTTAATGGCATTTCAATAATTTTAGTAATGTAAGATATTTGTAATTAATGGCAATTCTAGGCAAAAAGGCCTAAATAATGAGGATGTAGAACCTATTTGGGATCAGAATCTTCCAGCACCTCAGAGCTGCAGTATGTAGATTGTATTCATAATGAGTACCAAGACCTGGGCTTGGCATAAGCATCCTGCCTGCCTGAAGTAATTTATCTCTGTATGTCCTATAAAGTGCACAGACTACTAGATGACCACAAGAGAGTTAGCTCGAATATGCCAGAAAGAGCAAGGATTAAATGTGCCAAACATAAAAGTACCTAGCAAATTGCCTCACCGTGTATGAGCTCAGAAAATGGTGACATCTATTATAACTATATTATAATTTTATTCTGATGAACTTTACTCAATGAAGATGGACAGCCATGCATTCAATCAGCTGTTTATTGAGTTACTGAGTACCTGTTCTGTGATAGGCATGGGACAAGGCATAGAGGATTTAGTTGTGAACTGGGCAACCCTGGTCATTGTCCTCATAGAACTTTTACTTAGGGAATTCAGACAAATATGCAGGCCAAGCTGTTTAGTAAGATTGATGATGGTGAAAAATAGAGGGTGCTCTTGAAATGTATTCCTCTGAAGATGGGGTTTGGGGAAGAATTCCTCTTGAAAGGGGTGTTTCAGCTAAGAGTAAAAGTTAATTACAGTAGGAGGTAGAGAAGGGGGTACATTATTCCAGGCAGAAGGAGCATCTGGTGTGACCACCCTGAAGTGAGGGACAGTGCAAAGTCCTGGGGACTCCTGTATGCAGTCATGGTATAGCCAAGTGGGATCTCGTGTAGGCAGTGCCTCTCAGTTTGCTATTAATGAAGGAGTCTGAGCTTTATTCCAGGGTACTGAGGAGCTTTAGATGAGTTGTAAATAGTGCTATGATGTGATGAAATGCTGTACTTACATTTTTCTGGTCTCAGAGTGGAGATTGGGCTGAGGTGGTAGAGGAAATGCTGCAGAACCAAGGCAGGGGTGGAACCAGGGCTGAAACTGAGCAAGGGACTGATGACCTGTACTGGCAGAAGAATGCAAATAACCCCACAGAGCTGGGGAGGAGGGGACAAAAGAGAGAGTCAGGGGATTGAGTCAAGGACCCTTTTCTGTTGGGCCAGCCTTGGGGTGATGAGTCCTCTTTATCAACGGAAAATCGGGTGAATCTGTTTGCTCAAGGGCCCAAGGAAGACAGGCACTGGGGAGTCACTGTCACTAGTCGAGGACAACAGATGCAGCTGTCAGTGGAGAACAACAGTATCCATGTGCACAGCATGGGAAGAAGTGAGTCACAGTGAGTCTTTTCGGGCACACCCAGCACCTGCTTAATGACCACTTCTTTCAGAGCCAGTCTTTGAACATGAAAAACAATAATCAAGTGGTCTTCTCCCTAGGAGTTGGGTGGGTTATCCTGATTAGCTCAAGCCAAAGCCAAAACTAGAAAACTAAAGACTTTCTGGGAGCCAGGCTGCCTTGTGGTTGTTGTGGACAGCTAACATTGTGTTTCTACTCTTCCTTTTCTAAGACGTGCTGAGAATCCTCAAAGCCCCCTGCTGTTCTTTCTGTTTTCCATTCTCTCCTTCCAATGCTCATTAAATTAAAAAAAATAATAATAAAAAGGAAAGAGAGAAAAGAAACTGAATGTGTAATTAGGCCTAATTTAAACACTAGGATTTTTATCTTTTTCTGATAGTTCCATCAATGCTACATTCATTTATTGAATATTCATTAAAGGCACAACTATATTTTATTTTATTTTATTTTATTTATTTATTTATTTTGAGTTGAAGTCTCACTCCATGGCCCAGACTGGAGTGCAGTGGCCGCTTCTGGCCACTGCAGCCTCGACCTGCTAGGCTCTGGCGTCCTACCACCTCAGCCTTCCAAGTAGCTGGAACTATAGGCGTGTGGTACCACACCCGGCTAATTTTTGATTTTATTGTAGAGATGAAGTCTCGCCAAGTTGCCCCGGCGGGTCTCGAACCCACGGGTTCAGGCAATCCACTCACCTCAGCCTCCCCCAAGGCGCGGGATTACAGGTTGAGCCACCGAGCCCAGCTCACAACTATATTTTAGATATCACTCTTCGTGGACCTGCTGTTTTCACTTTAGTTCTGAAAATAGGGCATGTATTGAAGAATTCCTAATAGTTCACTTTGATAATGTGGATAGACTTTTCTGCAGCTATCTTTCCAAAGCAGGCTATGTACATACCTGATTTAATCCTGCTATATTAGTTGCTATTTCTACTGTTGTTAACTGATGTCAGAAGCCAGGATTATGTTGACAACTAGGGACAGTATGCTTGTTGCTGAGAGTATATGAATGGAGGAAGTATTCCTGGCATCCTTATACCCTTGACTCTGGTCATTGTGGGATGCATGGTGCCTACCATTTACAAAGCAGAACCTCTAATCCCATTCCACACCAAACCTCCCACGCACACATTCCATGAAGCTAATGTAGCATATAAAGTAGTTGATGTAATACTGTATTGCCTGGCTTCATGAAAATCAGAAGGGAAACATTTCATTTAAAGTTATGAAACAAACCAACTACAAAACCTAATGAAGGAATAAGGAAACAATTGATAAAAAGTGAAATAAAGTCTATGGGAATGAGTAAGTTATAATGAGTTATAGGATTAAGGAAAGTAGTTATCAGTTTTACAAATTAATAATGTGAAAAACATTTTCTCTGATTTATAGAAAATGTCTGAGTATGAGCTGTCATGTTGGAGCCAAGCATGGTATCTGCAAAGTTCAGTGTAGTCACTTTCTGAGTTGTTCTTTCTAGCCCTTTTCAAGTTGTTTGAATCATCACCACCTTACGTTCATGAGACGCCTAAAAGATGTAAAGCCTAAAAGGTATTTTCTT
The DNA here is from genome assembly GCF_000164805.1 of Carlito syrichta. Taxonomy (NCBI): domain Eukaryota; kingdom Metazoa; phylum Chordata; class Mammalia; order Primates; family Tarsiidae; genus Carlito; species Carlito syrichta. Next base: position 881,884 of record NW_007255098.1, on the reverse strand, counting down.
TGTTTCTTAGAAGCCAGATTCTGTCATAATTAGCTCCAGCTGCCATACCAAATACCATAAACTGGGTGGTTTAAACAATGAACAATTATTTCTCACATTTTTGGAGGCTGAGAAATCTAAGATCAAGGTGCTGAACAAATCAGTTCCTGGTGAGATTTCTCTTCCTGGCTTGTAGATGGCTACCTTCTTTCTGTGTCCTCGCATGACCTTCTCTCGTTGCATGCATATGGAGAGAGAAATAAAGCATGAATTTTCTGGTGACTCTTCTTATAAGGGCATTAATTCCATCATTAGGGCTCCACCTTCATGGCCTCATCTAACCCTAACTACCTTCCAAAGGCCCCATCTCCAAATACCATCACATTGAGGTTAGGCCTTTAAGCAGTTGAATTTTAGGGGAACACAAATATTCAGTTCTTAACAGCATCTCATTTGGTATTTGTATTTATGCTAAAGAGATATATTTTTTACATTTTTCTAGAGAAAAAAACACATTGGCTATAGATAGTGGTTTTGGCTGTCTTCTGATTTTTCAAGAGAGAAAACCATAAAATTCCATTAAGTAAGTGCTTCAAAAGGGCCATCTAAGTAAAGCCAGTAAGTCTATTTAGAGAAAGTTTTGGGGATCAACTTATTAAGGCCATTCAAACTCTTCAAGTTTTCTTTGTTCTTTTAAAGTCACGGGAATGAAGTAAAAACAGGCTTCCCAGTCTATCATGTATCATTGAAACCCAAAACACAATTGCATTTGTCTTATTACCGACCAGAAGCCTGTAAATCTATTATTTATTTTTTATTAAAGGTGCAAGTTACAGAGTGAGGCCCGTGAATAGCCAAGAGAAATAGGAGATGAAACCTTTCATCTCTGCTCAGTGCTTCCCTGTATGACTCAGGTCAGCAGTGATTCAGTGTGCCTGGTACGCTCATGAATGTGTTTGTTTACCTGGACTATGTTCAAAAGGTAAAGAAAAAAAGGGGAAAAGTGAGGGAAATCACAAGTCTGACTTTACATTTCAGATCAGATTTCAAATTGCAATTAGAGAAAGTGACATTAATTCCAACTCTCAACAAAATATTCCATCAAACCAGTTGTACTTTGGCTCTCTTGCAAGTCATTATAAATAATGTAGAACAATGATGCTGTGCTATTCAGACTTTTCTTTGATGACCATCATCCCCCAAAAGGCCCCTTATTGAGGCCTATTGTGTATAGAGTTCTGATAGTGGCCTCACCCAGGTGAAAGCATCTGGAGTTACACTGTCACCTCAGTCTGACTTTGAGCTAGTTGAGGACATCTACAAGCAAGGTAAACTATGCATTGCCAGGTTAGAGAAAGCCTATGCTTTCCTCTGGGGACTCACAGAACACAAAACATTGAACAGAGAGGTCCCAGTTTGCAGCCAAAAGACAGTGGTAACAGTGATGTCTTGCTTCTTAATATATTTGTCTTTAAAGGAACTGATCTAGATCATAGGTATCCAGCAAATAACTTCTTTACATGAATATGTTGGTTGTACTATAGTAAAGCTTCCAATATCTTTAATTTCCAAGAAAAAATGCAAATCATAATACATTCTATCATTTTTTCTGCCATGTAGAAAACATTACTGATTCCCATGTGAATTATGCATTGCTGTGTATGTGGCTGTTTTGCCTGTGTCCAGCCACGTGCACAAACTAAGAAGTGTTTCGCTTCCAGAAACTAAAGCTGCTACATTTTGTTCCTGATGCTTCCTTGATTCAGGAGGAAGGTTTTTACTTGTAAATTATATACAGCACATAGTCTCTGCAAAGCAGAAGTCAGCTGCTGCTTGTTGGGACTACTTAAACCTGCCCTTGGGGAACAACAGTTTAATTTCCTGGTAGCTGGCCAGGCATCTGAAGAAATAGTAGACTTCTGTTGTACATATCTTTGCACTTCCACCACTGTGGACAGACTTCATTGTTTTTCATTAATGCTCTTGCAGCCACTCCCTGACATGACTCCTTATGCCCAGTCCATCTTGCAAAGACAGGGCAGCATATGAAACCTCCTGGAGCCTAGCCATGCTGGAGAATTTCACTCATCTCTGAGCTTCACTGCACATGAAATTCACACTTTTCCATCTGGAATCCCAGACCTACTGCAAGATCACAGTAGTCCACCTTTTCGCTGCCTTTCCTCTTCCTTTTCTTACAATACACTGCAAATCATTATATGGTCCCAGTAACAAAAAGAGTAGCTAATAAGAGCACTCCAAAGAGTTATTATTCTATTATTTATGCTATTTTATAGACAAGGAAACAGAGACTCGAGGAGATAGACCCAGCTCAAAGTCTCAGAGTCAGCAGGTCGTATTGTCAGATTGGTCCAGGCTGTCTGGAGGTTTTCCTGTCCCATGAGCTGCTCTTTCCTCTTTCGTTACTACAGCTGCTTCCATCTCAAGGATAACTTCTCTGCCATAGTCCTTAACAGAAGCCCCCTCCACCCCAGGTCTTCCCCATGGAACTCTCTTTTGCTGTTTATTGAACTCGGTCTTGTCAGACACCGTGCTAAGAGCTTTCCATGTCTGTTAGGTTAAATTAAATGGAAATAAACTGAGACTTGGATTCTTACAGCAGACCTATAAGGAAGGTATTCTCTTTTTTTTTTTTTTTTTTTTTGAGTTGGAGTCTCACTCTGTCGCCCAGTCTGGAGTGCAGTGGCCGCTCCCAGCCACCGCAGCCTCGACCTGCTGGGCTTTGGTGATCCTTCCCCCCTCAGCCTTCCATATAGCCGGAATTACAGGCATGTGCTACCACACCCGGCTGATTTTTTGATTTATTGTAGAGATGAGGTCTCGCTGCCCAGGCGGGTCTCGAACCCACGGTCTCAGGCAATCCGCTCACCTCAGCCTCCCAAAGGCGTGGGATTACAGGCTGAGCCACCAAGCCCGGCTGGTATTCTCTTTTTTACAAATGAGGGAACTGGCTTGCATCAAGTTTGTGTATGGTCATACTGTCCCCCAACCATGTTAAAAGCTTTTTGAGGGCAGAAACGATATTCCTCTCAGCTCCTGTCTTTCCTAATATGTCTACACACCTTACATGTGTGTAGTGAATGTACTGCTGATTCAGTTAAAGGAAACTGAAGCTGTTAGGGAAGTGATGAGAAGGAGCAAAAGCTGGGAGAGGTGATGGAGTTGACCCTTTGTTTCAACTCACAGTAGTGAGAGGGGTAGTGACATTTCTTTCTTTTCCTCCCTCGTCCCCTTTTTTGTATTCATGTTATTTTTCCCCCATAGTTTGCGTTACTTTTCCTATAAAAATAGGGCTTGTGAAAGTACTATCAGTGCTAGCCTGAGCACCCAGGAACTTAAGTTACAGCCCTCATTCTAATTTTACAAACGAAGGAAATAGAGTTCCCTTTCAGTTTCTCTGGGTGAGCTTTTAGCCTTCCCCGCCCCTCCCTCATATTATTCTAGCTGAGTGTGGCAACAAATTTATTATTAATGGCCTTGGTGGCTTGGAGTAGAAGAGAACTCACACAAGAAAAGGATTGTAGCAGATAACAAAGAAATAGCATAGGTTGTGATCATTTATCTAGGAATTCACAAGTCTGCGGCTGATTGTATTTCCAAGGTCCTTCCTTCTGTTACTCAGGCCTAGTCCTGAATGAGCGGGATAAGGGTGGGCTTAGCAGTAAAAGGATTTTGATAAAGAAACTCACGTTGAAGACAGTGGCCAAATTGGTGTAAACATTCTCCAGGCCTCTGGTTGTTTCCTACATTTAGGCACTGGCTGTACCCATGTAGGCAGTATATCAGCAGGACCTTGTTTACAGCTCTCAAACTAATGAGGATTATTCATTTATGCCTGAGAGTATGTAAATTTGGCAGTTCTTGCTCCAAAATAACATTCCCCATCTTTCCACGAGTAAGCTGCTTTCTTAGTAAACAAATTTTCAGTTTATTATGTTACCATTTAGAAGCTTTCCTCTTCTGGTGCCAAATTGCTCTTAAAGGTGAGTGATTCATAAATAATATTTTATTTACCTTGAAATCAGGTTTTGTTTGGAATAGTGTTAGAATGCAAGAAGACTCAGTAATTCATCACTAGAAATACGTAAGGAGCTTAAAACATTGGAATCCACATCTGTGTTTATGTCTTTGGAGGTTGCTTCTGTCCAGTTCATAACACGTATTTCTGTATAATTCCCCGAGTTACTGTTATACACAAAACCCTCTACTTGGGAATCTTTGAGATACAGATGTAAATAATATATACTATGTATTATTAACATAGTCAGTTGCTGGCATCTGCACCTCTACACTTAAGAAGGAGGAAATAAAGCAAGTACTAAAATAAGAAGCAAGAGTCCTAAGTGTTCACTGAGAGGTGTGGCGTGCAGCAGAAGGCACAGGCAGGAACGCTACATCCAACTACCTGCAGGGTCAGATGAAATGCCACAGGTGGCATCTGGGGCAACAGAATTTATTTAATGGTAGAAAGAAGGTGGCAGGCATTTCAGATAACAATATGAGCAAAGGAAAGCATGGGGGTACCTCATGGAGCATCGAGAAGTCTAGTTTGGTTGGTGTGAAGGTCATGTGCCAGCCCACCAGTAAGAACCTTGGTTTTCTGCATATTGAACATTTGTATACTAACCCTGAATTGCACCCCACATCTTTAAAATTAAAAACAAAAACAAAAAAACACCTCGGTTTGGGTCCAGATCCTACCCCTCACCATTCCACAAGGGAACCAAATGCCAATCTAAGATTTTTGTTGATGAAGACATTTCTGAAGTTTGTATGCAAGGAAAATAAATGGATTTGAATCATTTTTTCCAAAGTATATTTGTGAAAACTTAGTGTGGGATATTATGAGGGAAAAAGGGTCTGTGCTTTAAAAAGTTTGGGAAATGAACAGGTCTTTTGTTATAAGACTTCTTGGAACCTTTAATGTCTTTGTTACTTTTTGGAGTACGGATATATGTGTCATTTCCAAATGTATTTGACCATAGAGACTGAATTGGAACTTCAAATCCGGTGCCCCTTGTTGGATTCTCTTGACCTCCCCCTCCTTTTGCAAGGAGCTGTTTGCCTGGTAGTCCCTGGCAAGTTTTATGTAAAGCCCCATCCCTTTGTGTCCCCACATGACTCCTCACTCTCGGCTCTATTCTGATTGATTGTCCCTTCATTTCTGGACTCGGATGAAACGTTGCACCTATAGGGTCCTGAGTGGCCACCAAAGGGCTACAAGTTACAACTTGAACGTCCTGGGGAGTTAACTCCTGAAGAGGAATTTGTATCAACGGGAAATGGGTGAGAACGTGTCCGGTGGGTTTCTCATTCTTTCTCCCTCCACGGAGTGCTCCAAGGTATGCTTTCTTCTGATGGCTCTCCAGAGAAGTCACACATGCCTGGATATGTCCACCAAGTGAGTTGGTGTGTCTTTGGATCTGTACTTTTGCTACAGTCAATGACCCATTATTTCAAATTTTTCCTTGCTCTGTGCCTGTTTCTCTACATCATTCTGCCCTAGTTTGTGCTTCCCAAATAAAATGTCGACATTTAATCCTTGCCTCAGGCTCTGCTTTCTGGAGGACCTGAGCAAAGACAGACTCCTGACCTCATTGAGCACTTGAGGTCTGTGTTTCACAGGACTTACTTTGGGAAATGGCAATTGGATGGCTATATAGGCTGAACTAGGGCACTGAGCATTAAAATATGACCAGTGCATTAATGCAGACAATAAATAGAATCAGAAGGAGAGGAAATGGCTAGTAGGTAGATGATGAAGTAAATCAGAAGCTAATAGAGGAGCTAGAGTTTAAGATTTGAGAGTAGACCTCTTAGAAATGATGATAAAAGGATGAGTGGTATAGGCTGCGTGTGTTGCAGGGGGAGGAGGAAGAAAGATGAGAGATGGCAACATTTAAGCATGGAAGGAGAGAGGACTGATGTGGCAAGAAGCGTAGAGTGCCAAAGTACAGAACCACTGAGAATCAGAGGAGAAAAAAATCTACAAGCAAAACGAATTATACAACTTTTGCCTCTAAAGATGTGGTATAATTTTTGTCAGTAGGGAAATCTATTTCTCTCTCATATTGTCAGAGAACGATGGCAAATGAATTAGAAGGAAGACTGGTTTTTCTGGGCCTCTGCCATTTATTTGTTGCTAATAGAGACAAAGAGTATGGAAACGCTAATGAACGTTTGGATATGCAAATATGGGCTCCAGAGCTGATTGGGGAGAAGGAAGTTAAACTGCTGTGTTAGATGAAGTGAGGAGGATTTCCTTTCTCCCTTTGCTGGTGGGACTGGTCTGGGAGAGAAGCAGGGAAGTGTACAGTCATCAAAGGTAGAGAGGATTGAGGGACTTCACCACTGCCTAACTTTCAGAGTGTGCACACAGAGAAAAGCCGTGGATGAGGGTATTGGACAGGAAGGGGAGAGCGAGAGGAAGGATTTTAAGAGTTGTGAGTGGGAGCAAGTGTGCCCAGTTGATGTGACCATGAGAATGTGTTTCTTAGGAATTAACAACAAAATTGAGGAGGGCTTGGGGACTCCCACAACATATAGAAAAGGGTACAGAAATAACATTATTACAATGTCCAAGGATAGAGTAACCTTAACTGTCACCTGGGTGGCATGGGGAATTTTTTTGTTTTTACAGGCAAGGGGAAAGCACTCACTGGAGACAGAGATGCTGCCACTTCAGCAGAGAGGTGACATGTATTGGAGAAGTGGTGAGAGAGCCAATACAGTGGGGGTTTCACAGAGACTTTTTTTTAAGTGTTGAGAATCCAAACAGAGTTGCTGGCATTATAGTGAAGCAGACAGCATAGTTGCTAGCTCTAGGTGGGAAAGGGGAGGGGGCCGAGGTGAAGGAGAAGCAGAAGCAACAGCGAAGGGCTTTGGGTCCCATGCAGAGATTTGGGGTTTGGCATGGAGAGCATGGGTTGAGGTCCTGTCACGGAGGGATTCTTGGACATGTGTGAAAACCTTGTTGAAGGGGTCCAGACACAATAGCTAAGACCTAACAGAAAACTCTGCTTTTGGACCCAGGAACCAGGGAAGAATTGAAAAGTTAGCAGTCAAATTGAGGCCAAAGACAGAGGGAAAGTGAGGGAGCTGAGGAAGAAGGTGGCAAGGAATAGTGATCAGAGGGGATTTTGAAAGTTGGAGATTTTAAGCATTTATTATTTGTATTAGTCCAGGTTCTCCAGAGAAACAGAACCAGTAGCGTATGTACGTGTGTCTGTGTGTGTGTGTGTGTGTGTGTATGTGTATGTATATGTATGTATATGTGTTTATGTGAGTGTATGTGTGTGTGCGCACATGTGTATGTGTGTGTGTGTGTGAGTGTGTGTGTGTGTGTGTGTGTGTGTGTGTGTATGGGGGTGGAGAGAGAGAGAAAGAGAGATATTTATTAGAAGGTTTGGCTCACGTGTTTATAGAAACTAAGTCCCATAGTCTATCAGATATAAACTGGAGATGCAGGAAAGCTGGTGGTGTAGTTCAAAGGCCTGGAAGCCAGAGAACCAATAGCATAGATTCCAGTCTGAATCAAAAGGGCTGGGAACCAGGGGTGCCAAGTGCAGGAGAAGATTGATGTCCCAGCTTAAGCAATCAGGCAGAGAGAGTGGAACATGACTCCAACCTTCCTTTCGCCTTTTCTATTCAGGCCCTCAATGGATTGGATGAAGTGTCCTGCCTCGGGGATGGCCATCAGCTTTACTTAGTCCACCAATTCAAATACTAACCTCTTCCAGAAATATTCTCACATACAAACCCAGAAATGATGTTTACTTAGTTATCTGGGCACCCCATAGCCCAGTCAAGTTGACACATAAAATTACACTATTCCTTGTCCATTAAGTTTTCTAGCTTTCCATGTGTATAACATTAGATCTGCATGTCTAAATTATAAGCTCTTCCAGGGCAGGGGCCATATCTTCTTTTGTGTGTTCTTGGTAGCTGACATGATACCTTCCATGTACTGAATATTCAATAAAAATGTGTTGGATGGTTCATTGATCCAATAAACTTATGTCTATGCCAATACAGAATTGCTCTTGAAAAGCTGTGGGTAAATCAATTCTTTGTAAATCAAATCTTATTTCAAATATAGTAAGGATGTTCAGTATTTCAACGAGCCCTAGGTGAATCTTTTGTGAATCCAAGAGTCCTTTACTCTGTTATTCTCATTTTACAGATAAGGAAGCTGAGTTACAGAGCAATTGGGTGACTTGTCACAGTCTGATTTGTCAGCCAAATATTAGGTTTTTTCAAGCAAAGTATACCTGAAATTTAGGTTTAGGGTGACTTGGTGAAAAGCCTACTGTGGAATTTATAGCATTAAGTTAATAACATCATCTTGACAAAAGTATGTGTTTTTAGTGTGCAGATACTTAAGTTTGTTTAACTTAAAGCATTCTTTCACATTCTTTCAGTGATATACTAATGAGTAAAGTTTACACTGAATTGTACGTTTATGGCAGGTTAAAAACAAAAACCAAAAGAACAAAACAGAGTAAGCTGGTTAAGAAAATTCACTTCCAGAAGACCCCCTAGCTCAAAGCATTTAGTTTTTTTTAGTTTTTTTGTTTGTTTGTTTGTTTTTGAGTTGGAGTCTCACTCTGTCGCCCAGACTGGAGTGCAGTGGCCGCTCCCGGCCACCGCAGCCTCGACCTGCTGGGCTCCGGCGATCCTTCCACCTCAGCCTTCCCTGTAGCTTTTTTTTTAAATGTGATTTGTGTAAGGATGATGAATGTGCTAGACAGATGCCAAGTCCTGGGATCCTGCAGGGTATGTTCCTAGATTCATTGTGAAGGTGATGAAAATCTCTTCAGCCAGTGGCTTAATGTTAAGTGTGAGAAAGATGTTGGATAAGATTTAGTGAGACCTTTTGGACACTTCACTTATTGAATTATTCATTTTAAATTGATCGGGTTTTATCAACATCTGTGTTGGGTTGATTTAGTTTCTTCTTGCTGTGTTCTAGAATAAAGTAATTTATTAGATGTGAGAGAACTGAGAAAAGACTAAAGCTACTTTGCATTACTATTTTGGATGCTTCATAAAAGAATCAAGGTATCCATTTGATTTGCTCCCTTTTTTCTTTATAGCCATTTTCATATACTCTGGTATCAAAAAATGAGACTGAAGTTGTCCTTTGCTAGAAAAGAGGGTACTTTTTCATTTATGATTTTAGTTTCTTGTCATGGAGCAGTAAATCAGATGTTGGGGACAGAAGTTAATTTGTATTGGTATTAGTCTACAGCTATTTTACAGATACCAACTCAATTCTTGTAACTTGGCAGTAGAAATTATTACCCTCCTTTTACAGATATGGAAACGGAGACCCATACAGTGTGGGCCTTTTGTCATCAGTGCTTGGGCTCCTCTTGCTCACCAGCCTCCACCACCTCCATGGCCTCCCCATATCTTCTTTTTAGTTTTTACATATATTATTATTATTGACTGCTACGAGCACTATTTTTGGAAGACAATGTTATATTATTTACTCAAATTTACTATTTGAGTAATAAGAAAAGTATGAATAAGTGGAGTCTTTAGGTTGTCCAAACTCTGTCTCTGTGCTCATCACAGTACCCACTTACCCAGAATTATATGCTTCTTGAGCTAGTTACATGATGTTATGCCAGGATATACACAAAAGTTATAGTGATTGGAAATGTTGTTTTCATATTAACATAAATATAAATAAATATATTAAGGGAATGAAGATAACTATTACAGATTAATAAAATTGAAAGCTAAAATTGAAATGAATGGCTTATGGCATGCGACTTCAGGCTATGCTCTGGAAACTTTGGTGGGACATATCTAGTTCCCTTACCTATTAGGAGCGCTTTTGATTAAAAGTTTAATTTTTGTGGGTTTGAAGTAAGGACATGGGGAGATCTCAACTTCTTACCTCCTTTCCTTTTTTCGTTTGCTTTGCCTTTTTAAAAATTGCAATGTGAGTGACTAATGCTATAGATAAAGTATAATAAAGAAGACAAATTATGGATAAATTGGAAAATCAAACTGTGGAACAAAGATTGATTAATTTTAAGTTACATAACAAATTTATTTAAATAAGCTATACCAAAAACTGAATCAACAATTCAGAATATTCTATTTAGCTTCTAAAAAACGAATATTAATAAGTTTGAAGTCACTAAAACATGATAATTTCTTGCTTTATGCAACAGAAATTATTATTATTATTTTTGAGTTGGAAGTCTCACTCTGTCGCCCAGGCTGGAGGGCAGTGGTGTGATCACAGCTCACTGTAGCCTCGAATTCCTGGGCTCAGGTGAGCCTCCACCCTCCCCAGTAGCTGGGACTATAGGCATGTGCCACCACACCTAGTTAATTTTGGGGTTTTTTTTTTTTTTGTACAGACTATGTTTATTTCACTATGTTGCCTCAGCTGGTCTTGAACACCTGGGCTCAAGCAATTTTTCTGTTTTGGCTTCTAAAGTGCTTGGGTTATAGGTGTGAGCCACAGCATCTAGCCCAGAACTCTACTAATTAAAATTAAAAGTCTAAAGATATTTTGGGGAAGATTGCCGATTTCAAATAACTGTATGGTATCCTCTAATTCTTTTCAATAGTTCTCACCCTTATCTGCTCATTGAAATAACAAGGGAAGTTTTAAAAATACTGATGTAAGGGCCTTACCCCGGGACATTCAGATTTAATTGGTTTGAAGTGAGGGCTGGGTATGGCATTTAAAAAAAATGTCTTAGGAGATTTGAATGTGCAAAATTAAAACTGATTGTTTATATTATAATTAGTCTTTAATCAAATTTACTTTTTTTTAAAGGTAGTTCCTGTAGTTTAACATTTTTACTTTAAGAATTGTAATATTCTAGGAAAGATACCTCAGATGAACTTACAGGCAGTTCAAGGTGTTGACTTTTGTCATTAATGTTTTTATGTTTCAGATGGCAGTTACTATAAGGATTACTTTTTTCCTTTTGCAGCATCATAATACTAGAATGTCAGAACCCAAGTTTTTGAAACCTCCCTATAGACCCTTTTTAAACTGCTTTGAGCTTGCAGGGCATGACTAGACCTAGCTGTTAATTCAGTACTTTCATCTGACTGACCTGGGAAGACTCACTGGCCACCTATGGGAGGCCTTACCATTATTAATTCTTTCCTATGTGTCCTTTATGTGTCTGCCCAGAGGTTTTGAAATTAACCATGTTGTGAAAGTCATAAAATTAAAGAAATATTTTGCACTGACTGCTCATACTGACATTCAGAAAAACAAATCACAGCAATCACTGGGGCTTTCTCCTCTGTAAGAATTTGCAGTGGGCCTACAGTGCAATGATGGGTGGAAATGTGTTAATGAATGTGATGGGGCCATAACTGCTGGAAGCTATTTAGAATTTTTGCACTCATTCGGGGTGTGTGTGTATGTGCAGTGGTGTTCATATGTTTTTGTTTGCATTTAAAACATGAAGCTCTTTTCTTAATGTTTGCAAAATTTGTGCAAAGGGAGGAAAACTTTTAAATTAGTGATCCTCAAACTTGCGTAAGTGAATCAGGATCAAATTGAGCAAACCTGGGCTGAGGTCCGAAGTTTGCAAGGACTGGTGTAAATACATTTCCACAAAATGCTTGAATTCTTGAATGCCCTGATACAGATTACAAACAAAGCGATTGATAGTTTTAAACAGAAACAAATAAATGTATTTTTACCATTTGTGAAAATTATAGTTTTGAAACGGAGGAGGCCCATGTATCACTGTCAGCTCTATTTTTGGATGTAATAGAGGAAGTATTTCAACCTGATTACTGCCTGTGGAGTGAGGAATTTCTTAGAATTTGACTGACCACCTGCTGATACTTTATTTCCTTAGAGCTCTTCAAGTCATTATAAGAATCACCCAACAGTTTGAAATCAAAATGATGTCTTACTATAAAATGTCAGCTATCTGTCGTAAAAAATTATGCGCCATTTAAAAATATAATTGCCACTGCCTCCTACCCCCACCTTGCGTTCACACATTTCACAATAGCAGAATCCTTGCAAAATGAGAAGCATTCAAGGTTCAAGCCTTGCAAATTTCAGAAACTGCCTTCTACTTTAAGTCTTTTAATAGTCCAGATAATTATAACTACACTCGCTCCCCTTTTCTTTCTCTCTACCTCCTAGTCACTCTTGCAACATTTTAATGATGCTGTTTGTGTACTGGGTGCTGATGAATTCTGCTGAATGAATGTTTTTTATTTCATTTTTCCCTGAGCTGGATTTTATCCTCTGTTTACTTATCTTGGTGTTCTGTTTCCTTTCTTAACTGCTACCAGATATTCCTTTCCATGCCTTTGTATAGTATGCAGCAGACTGATGAAGCATGGAGACTCATGCTGTGGGAAACTGCTTGGGTAAATGTCACCGTTTTACACAAAGGACTTTGCTGGGTCTTAGCAACTCCAGAAACAGCTTCGATGGCCACACCTTAAAACATTTTATTTGATTACTAGGAAGTATATGTTTGTTGTATGATTTTGAAACACTAACTGGTTTTTAATGCATTGCTCATTAATATCCTTGAGGTGAAGGTGAAAACTATCCAATGAATAACCTGGAGTCCATGTTCTCCTACGCTCTACAGGTTTACAGGGCACTGGGCATTTGAGACATGTATCTAGGAAAAGATAGCTCATCTGTAAAAAACATTGTTGACACATGGACAGGATGAGTGTTGCAAGTGAAACATGATGGAGGTGCAAAAAGAATCCTGCTTCTCTCCTACTACTGGGAAAAATATTTGACTTGCAGTATCTGAGATAAACTAGTATGTTAGGTAGTATTTTAAAGGAGTGTTATTCATATTAAAGTTAATTTATTGACTCTGTGAAATAGTGGCAACAGCAGCGGCTAAAGGATGAACAAGTTCCATGCCTTGAAAGATGACGACAGTGGGGACCATGATCAGAATGAAGAAAACAGCACACAGGAAGATGGTGAGAAGGAAAAAGCGGAATGAGACAAGAATCAGAGCAGCAGCAACAGGAAGGCTGCTGTGACCAGCATAGCATCCCCTGCAGTACAACTACACTTTCTGGTACTCTAGGAGAACCCCAGGCCATCCTACCAGCTCACAGAGCTATGAACAGAATATCAAACAGACTGGCACCTTTGCCTCTGCGGAGCACTTCTGGAGGTTTTATAGCTACACAGTACGTCTTGGGGACGTGACAGGCCACAGTGACTTTCATCTTTTCAAAGAAGGAATTGAACCCATGTGGGAGTATGAGGTAGACAAAATTGGTGGCAAGTGGATTATTCGGCTCCGGAAGGACTTGGCCTCCTGTTCCTGGGAGAATCTCATCCTGGCCATGTTGGGGGAACAGTTCATGGTTGGGGAAGAGATCTGTGGGGCAGTGGTCTCTGTGCGCTTTCAGGAGGACATTATTTCAATATGGAATAAGACTGCCAGCGACCAAGCAACTACAGCCTGAATCCAGGATGTGCTTCAGCAAGTGTTTCACCTACTTCCAACTCCATTATGGAATACAAAACTCACAGTAACAGCATCAAAATGCCAGGTAGGCTGGAACCCCAAAGCCTTCTTTTTCAAAGCCTCTGGAAGCTGAGGTTGAATGTGCCATGACCCTCTCCCTATCTGGATGGCACCGTCATTGAAGCTGGCATCATCAGAGCCTCTTGTTCTGTTGGTGTGCTACCTGGAAGATCCTTCTGTCCTGGACAAGAGGAATTGGAAGAGAATTTTATGTTTTAAAAAGAACAGGCTGACACACAGCAGCTACACCAATAACTGGGATCACTTAATAAATGGTGCTAAACTAAAATAATTAATAATAATAATAATAAAGTTAATTTATTGATAACAAGAACATATTTATGCAGTAGTCCTTTTCTCACCACCTCAGGACTTTTGAAAAGCAGCATTTTTGTTTTCAGTTATTTCTATATAGCAGTCGCTGCTTCTGTGATTCCCTTTCCAGCGTAGAGTAAATGGGAGCCATTGGAGATAAGGTGGAGCTGCTCCTCATGTGCTTTTTCCAGGTCAGGAGTGGCACGGGATCCAGATGAGCATAGCCATAGGTCAGCTGCCCCATTCCCCTAATTTTGCTTTATTCAGAGACCTCAGTGGCTCTGAAAGTGCTCAATTCATCTTTGTATCATTCTAGTTTGTTTTGAACATCATTATTTTGGAGAAAGCTTTAAAGACACCTTCTCATGATGTTTTTCTTTTCTATTCTTAGATTGCATTGACTAGCCTCAGCTAAGGACCTGGTCTAAAAGAAAGATACCCCTGCCTATGGGGGAAACCTTTTAGCTTCTAAGCTTAAGGCAACTCTTTTTCCATTCCTTCCTCTTGGCTTCCTTTTTTATGTCTCCTCCAAAGTCTCTTATCCTCTTCTTGCTCAGTGGCCACTGCTGACAATCCCAGACAACAAGCGATGGGTGAGAGCATAAACTTCGGAGACAGATTTCCTGGGTTTGCCACTTTCCAGCTGTGACCCTTCCTTTAACCCTTTTGTGCGTCAGTTTTCTCATTTGTAAAGTAATGAAAACAATAGCACTTACCATGCCTAGTGCAAATAGTATTATCTTCTATAATTTTAATGACTTCATTGAGATATGGTTTATAGCCATGGGGTTCAAGGTGTATAATTCCAGGTTTTAATGTTTAGGGAGTTGTGGAACCATTATCCTGATCTAATTTTAGAACATTTCCAAAAGATACTGTGTACCTACAGGGAGTCCCTCTTGATCCCCTTCTCCCTCTGATCTGCTTCCTCATCTACCAGATAATCACTAATCTACTTTGTATAGATTTGCCTATTCCGGACATGTATAGTTATGCAATCATGCATATATGTGGTCTTTGGTACTGGCTTCTTTCATTTAGCATAATGTTTCATGGTTCTTCTATGTTGCAACATGTATCAATATTTAATTCCTTTTTATTGCAGAATAATATTATATTGTATGGAGCTACCACATTTTGTTTATCTGTTCATCAGTTGATAGACATTTGGGTTATCTCCTCTTTTTTAGCTATGATGAATAATGCTGCTGTGAACATTCATATACAGGTTTTTGCGTAGACATATGTCTTCATTTCTCTTGGGTATTTGCCCAGGGTTGGAATTAAAGATTCATATGGGAACTCCATATTTAACATTTTGAGCAACTGTTTTACATTCCAACCAGCCTTGTATAAAGGTTCCTATTTCTCCACATCTTGCAAAACTTGTTATTGTTTATCTTTTTTTTTTAATGTTCCTGGTTTCTTACTTTTTTTATTTTAAATTTTAAAGACTTGGGGTACAATACAGGGTTAGGTATACAAATGTTCATTATACAGGTACCTTTGTTGATGAGGTGTGCCCACTCCCCGCCCCCTGGCAGATTCCCACTACTGTCAATCCTGCTCCCCACCACTGGAAGTTTTCTGCTACTGCCAAACCTTTTCTTATAGAATTATGCTAATTGATCAAGGTCCATTTATGAGTGAGAACTTGTGATACTCAGTTTTTTGTTTCTGTGATAGATCACTCAGTATTATAGACTCTAAGTTCATCCAAGTTGCCGTGAAGTTCATAATTTTGTCTTTTATGGCTGCATAATATTCCATCATGTATGTACCACATTTTTTAAATCCAGTTCTTTTTTGATGGGCAGCACTGTTGGTCCTATGTTTTTGCTATTGTGAACAATGCTGCAATAAACGTACATGTGCAGGTATCTTTTTCGTAGAGTGATTTGAGTTCCTCCGGGTATATTCCCAGTAGGGGGATTGAGAGATCGTATGGAAGGTTGATTTTTAGATCTTTTAGGAATTACCAAACTGTTTTCCACAGAGGTTGTATTAGTTTACACGCTCACCAGCAGTGTAGAAGTTCTCCCTTTTCCCTGCATCCTCTCCAGCATCTGTTGTTTTTGAGTTATTAATGATGGCCATTCTGACTGGAGTTAGGTGGTATCTCAGTGTGGTTTTAGTTTGCATTTCTTTGATGACTAATGAGGCTGAGCATTTTTTCATGTATCTGTTGGCCACTCATATGTCTTCTTTTGAGAAGTGTCTATTCATATCTTTTGCCCACTTTGTAGTGGGGCTGTTTGGTTTTTCTTTTCAGCACGTTTGAGTTCCTTGTAGATCCTAGATATTAGGCCTTTGTCAGACATAAAATTGACAAATATTTTTTCCCCAGTCTCTGGGCTTTCTCCCTGCTCTCTTGATGGTTTCTTTGGCTTTGCAGAAGCTTGTCAGTTTAGTGAGGGCCCACTTGTCTATCTTATCTCTTATGGCATGGGAACCTGGGATTTTGATCAGGAGTTAGTTGCCAGTTACAATTTTCATAAGGTTGTCTCCTGCATTTTCTAAGGTTCTTATAGTTTGAGCATTTATGTTTAGGTCTTTGATCCATTTAGAGTTGATTTTTGTGTATGGTGATAGATAGGTGTCTTGTTTTAATCTTCTGCATGAGGTCAACCAGTTTTCTCAGCACCATTTTACTGAATAGGTTCTCCTCCCCCCAGTGGTTGGTGGCGGAGGCTTTGTCAAAGATGAGTTGGTTGTGAAATTGAAGCGTTGCTTCTGGAATCTCTATCCTGTTCCATTGGTCTATAAGCCTGTTCTTGTACCAACAGCAGGCTGTTTTGATTATTGTAGCCTTATAATAAAGTTTTAAATCTGGGAGTGTGATACTACCCACTTTTTGTTTGTTTGTTTTCTGAGGATTGTTTTGGCTATTTGTGGTTGTTTATGTTTCCATATAAATTCCTGTCATTTCCAGTTCTGAGAAGAAAGCTGCTGGTAATTTAATGGGTATTGTGTTAAATCTGTAGATTGCCTTGAGTAGGATGGGTATCTTAACAATGTTGATTCTTCCAATCCATGAGCATGGAATATTTTTCCATTTGCGTCATCTTTGATTTCTTTGAGCAGTGTTTTATAGTTTTCATTATAAAGATCTTTCATGTCTTGGTTAGAAGATGCCAAAGTATTTCTTTTTTCTTGTTTTTTTTTTGTGGCTCTTGTGAATGGGATTATGCTATTTATTATGTTTGTTTATTGTTGGTGTATGGAAATGCTACTGTCTTTTGTGCATTTATTTTCTACCCTGAGACTTTGCCAAAGTCCTTTATCGGTGCAAGGAGGTTTTTGACAGATTCTGTTGGGTTTTCGAGGTATAGAATCATGTCGTCTGCAAAGAAGGATAACTTGACTTTCCTCTTTTCCTGTTTGGATACCCCTAATTTCCTTCTCTTGTCTGATTGCTCTAGCTAGGACTTCCAAAACTATGTTGAAAAGGAGGGGTGAGAGTGGGCATCCTTGTCTTGTTCTGGTTTTTAGGGGAAATGGTTCCAATATCTGTCTGTTTATCAGTATTCTGACTGTGGGTTTCTCGTAGATGGTTCTTACTATTTTGAGGATGTTCCATCTATGCCTAGATGTTCATGGGTTTTCATCAAGAAAGGGTACTTGATTTTATCAAAAGCTTTTTCCACTTCTAATGATATAATCATGTGGTTTTTGGTTCTATATCTGTTGATGTATTTAATTAGGTTTATGGTCTTGCAAATGTTGAACCAGCCCTGTTCCGGAGATGAAGCCTACTTGGTCATGGTGGATGATTTTTGAGATGTGTTGTTGGATCCGGTTTGCTAGGATCGTGTTGAGAATTTTGGCATCTATGTTCACCAAGGATATTGGCCTGCAGTTCTCTTTCTTTGTTGGATCTTTACCTGGTTTGGGTATCAGTGTGATGTTAGCTTCATGAAATGATTTGGGGAGAGTGCCATCTTTCTCAATTTCCTGGATTACTTTCAGTAGGATTGTTATCAGTTTCTCCTTGACTGTTTTGTAGAATTCTGCTGAAAAGCCATCTGGTTCAGAGCTTTTTTTTGTAGGTAGTTTTCCTATGACATAGTCAATTTCCTGGATTGTTATTGGTCTATTTAGGGTCTTGGTTTCTTCTTGTTTTAACCTAGTGAGGTTGTTTGATGTCAGAAAGTCTTCTACTTCCTTTAGGTTTTCAAGTTTGTTTCTATTTGTCTTTTTAGTTAGAAACATTATAGTAGGTGGTTTAAGGTGGGTTATCTGATTAATTATAATTTTGATTTTAATTTTTCTGGTTACTAATTATGTTGAACATTTTCATGTGCCTAAGTATACTATTGATTGTAAGAAAAATTGCTTACTGTTTTGGAGGTAAAATAGACATGAAATACTAGTTCCTGCTATTATAAAGAGTGACAAGAGTAAGGATTAGTTTTCTTTTTCTTTTTTGATTTGGAGTCTCACTCTGTCGCCCAGGCTGGAGTGCAGTGACCGCTCCCGGCCACCACAGCCTTGAGCTGCTGGGCTCCAACAATCCTTCCACCTCAGCCTTCCAAGTAGCTGGAACTACAGGCATGCACTACCACGCCTGGCTAGTTTTTGATTTATTGTAGAGATGAGGTCTCGCCAAGTTGCCCAGGCGGGTCGCGAACCCATGGGCTCAGGCAATCCGCTCACCTCAGCCTCCCAAAGGCACAGGATTACAGGCTGAGCCACTGGGCCTACTGAGGTTTAGTTTTCAAGTTAAGCATACTTAAGAATCAAATCTGCATCTCATTAAAAGTAAAAAAATGTTAACTCTAGATAAAACTAAGTCGTCATTAATGTTTAGCGTTTAATCATTTTCCTAGTAGGTTTATGTGTATAGAGATCATTTTATTTGGTTTGATCTCTACTTGCTTTTGTATTTTAATTTAAAAAAAATGGTGATTGGTGGTAACCACAGTGAGTTCCAATTTGTTTTCAGCAACTCTTAGAAGATTGAAGTCAGATGCAGCCACTTTTCTCCCAATTATGTTTTTCATCTTGACTGAATGATATAAGCTTTTTCAACTAGCCAATTAACACTATTTTTTTTGGTAATATTGGTAAGTTTGATATTTTGCTTTTTGGAAATTATATGTCTATTTTATACCTCTGTTTACCCTATTCATTAAATGTTCCCTGCATGGACTATATAACCACTGTATGGATTATCTTTTATTACTTTTCTATTAACAATAATCTGGACTTGGCTTGGTCTTAAGTAAGAGGCATATTTGTGTGTATTTTTTTTTTAAACAGAAACATGAACCATTCTGATATAAAACTCACCACCACTAATGCTCATTTTTGGTTTACATTCTGAATCTCAGGGACAGTGGGACAGAGTGATGTGATCATGGAATTATTTATGCTGGGATTTGATCTTGACTCTAGCACTTACTGTGTAATCTTTAATGAGTTACCTAACTGCTCTCTGGCTCAGTGGTTTCATCTGTATAATGAACATTTATAAAATAAGCTGATACCATCTATCTGATGGGGCTGTTATGGGGACATGTCAGATATTGTTTATTAAAATATTTCTTCCTTGGAATGAAGTAAATGCTCAGTAATTGTTAGGTAGTGCTAGTTGCTCTAATAAATGTTTTCTTTGTTGACACTCAAAAAGTTTCAGATTTTGGAGCCTTTAATATTTTGGACTTTTGGATTAGGGATACTGTAGTGCTAGGAGTGCTAATAGGAGCTGCAGTCTTGCTGGTCCTTCCAACTGATTGGGATATGAAGCACACATGAAGAGTTAAATTGTAGCTGGAGAACTGAAATTTCAGTAACAGGCAATTTCATTAGCATAATAAGTAGAACTAGAGGAAATTTTACAGTGCTAGTGATATAGGAATAGACTGCTGTCAGTGCTGTAAAGTCATTTGAGGCAGGAACTGATAAAGTGTGTCTCTTTCTGTGACAATGAGTAGATGAAAATCCCTAAGGACTTATATTTGTGGTAAAATGTATGGATAGTTCAAACAGAAATTCAGAGACACTATGTACAATTAGTGTGTTTTGGCAAATGTATAGACTCATGTAATGACCATCTCAATTCAGATATTGAACGTCTTCATTCTCCCAGCAAGTTCCCTCATACCCCTTTCCAGTCAGTCTCCATCCCTGTAGCCAGCCATTTTTCTGACTTCTGTTCACATAGACTAGTATTGCTCTCACTAGAAGTTCATTCAAAGGAAAACATACTATTAAAAAAAGAAAAACTACACTCATTTGATTTAATAGAGTATAATTTGAGCAAAGATTAATTCATGAATCTGGCAGCCTTCAGACCACAATAGGTTCAGAGTGACTACAAGGCTGTCATGTAATCAGATAACATTTATGGACATAAAAGGTAAAATGGCATACAGAAAATGGAAGTGAGGTACAGAAACAGCTGGGTTGGTTGCAGCGTGGTTTCTGCCTTATTTGAATACAGTTTGAACAGTTGACTGCCTGTGATTGACCAAAACTCTGACTGGTACAAGGGTAGGTTACATTCTGTTTATGTATCCAGTTAGGTTACACAGTTCGCTGTGTATGGAGAAACTTTTACACTGAACTTAACAATTCCTGTCATGTGATAAGCCTCTCAATTTTGATATTGTCCTAAACGGAGGTGTTGACATTACTCTGTCACCACCATAAATGGACTTACTTGGTTTCAAATTCTGCTAGGAAATACCAGAACAGTGGGTGTTATAAGGTAGAAACAAGGAAACAGAACAGTGGCAAAAACTGACTAACTGCTTCAGGATACTTTTTTGTAATGGTTAGAGTGGAGGGGACTTCCTTATTATGCTGGAATCTCCTGTTTTCAGTCGGGGGGGAAAAACTGTGTTTTGAGATCTATCAGTTTTCTTAATGTTTTAGTTTGAACTGTCTGTGGGATTCAGTCTTTTATGTTTTATCATTGTTTTTAACTTTTTCTTTGAGGTAGGAAGAGCTTACAGTTAAGAGCCCATTATCAGGGAGAAGGATGCAAGAAGTCCAAAATATTTATGTTCATGACACATGGACAAAAGAAAGTTCCCAGGAAAGAGAATGATTGAAAACAAAACAAAACAAAAAGTCTTAGTTTGATTATGTTGTGCTTAGCATGAGTGACTCCATTTTGGTTTGGTCTGATCTGTTGGGCCTAGTAACAGAGCTTTGTCCGGGGCAGTCACCTCCCACAATTTTGTTTCATAATATAATATGGACAGTTTTGTGTTTGTCTTTTTTCACCCGGCATAATGGATATGAGATTCCTCCATGGTGCTGAGTTTATCAGCTTTATAAAATCTATGCACCTCTCTGTTGCTTTTTAACTTTTGGGTACTATAAATAACAGTGCTTTGACTATTTATGAAAAATTATGTGTATGGGTGTATGCTTTCTTTTCTCTTGGGGAAATGTCTAGACCTGGAATTTCTGAGTCATTATATAGGGGTTAATTTTATAAGAAATTATCAAGCCTTTAGTTAAAGTAGTTGTACCATTTTTATATTATTACCAGTAATGATTGAGAGTTGCAATTGCTATACATTATTTCCTACATTTAGTATTGTTTGTGATTTTCAATTTAGCCATTATAATCCTTGATGTCAAAAGATGTTAAGCACCCTCCCATGAGCTTGTTGGCTATTGGTTTATCTTCTTTTATGAGGTATATGTTCAAGCTTTTTGTTCATCGTGTATACATATATTTTTATTTAAGTTTTTAATTTTTGTGATTCATGGGTCTCACTGTGTCACCCAGGCTGGAGTGCAGTGGCATAATCACTACAGCCATAGCCTGGGCTCAGGTGATCCTTTCGCCTCAACCTCCCAGTGACTGAGACTACAGGTGCACACCACTATGATTTGCTAATTTTTTTTTTGTAGAGATGAGGTCTCACTATGTTACCCAGGCTGGTCTCGAACTCCTGGGCTCAAGTTGTGCTTCCACCTCAGCCTCCCAAAATACTGAGATTACAGGCATGAGCTACCACAGCCAGCTTCTTTATTTATATATTTTTATTTATCTTTCCTATCATTGAGAAACGTTCCTTATATAATCTGCATATAAATCTTTGCAAAATATGTGTAATTAGAATATTTTCTCCTACTCTGTGACTTTCTTATTCATTATCTTAACAGTATGTTTGTTTTAATTAAACTTTTTTATTTTGACAAAATTTTTTTTTTTTTTTGAGTTGGAGTCTCACTCTGTCACCCAGGCTGGAGTGCACTGGCACACTCAAGGCCACCGCAGCCTCAACCTGCTGGGCTCAAGTGATTTTTCCACCTCAGCATTCCAAGTGGCTGGAACTACAGAGGCGCGCCACCACACATGGCTAATTATTTGATTTATCATGGAGACGAGGTCTTGCCAAGTTGCCCAGGCTGGTCTTGAACTCCCGGACTCCGGCAATTCTCTCACCTCGGCCTCCCAAAGTACTGGGATTACAGGCTTGAGCCACCATGCCCAGTCTTATTTTGAGATAATTTTAGACTCACATACAGTTGTTAGAAGTAATACAGAGATATCTCATGTACCTTTGTACTTTTTACTCAGATTTTGCCAGTGGTAATATATTACAAAAGTATAGGGTAATATCACAACCGGGATTCTGGCATCAGTGCAGTTGAGATACAGAACATTTCTATTACCACAAGATGGCCTCATGTTGTCCTGTCATTGCCACACCTGTCTTATTTCTATCCCTGGTCCTGGCAAACATTAATTTTTTCTTTATTCCTATAATTTTATCACTTCAAAAATGTCATATAAAAGGAATTGCACTGAATGCGATCTTTTTCTTTTTTCATTCAACAAAATTCCCTGCAAATTGATCCAGGTTATTATTTATTAATAGTTTATTCCTTTTTATTACGAGCAATACTATGGTATGAATGTACTACAGCCTGTATAACCATTCACCTTTTGGAGGACATCTGGGTTGTATTTAGTCTTTGTTAACTTAGTAGTCTTTTTTCAGATATGTGGTTTTGGCGTATTTTCTTACAATCTCTGCTTTTCAATCTCTCCACAGAGTATTTTGCAGAGCAAAATTGTTAATATTGATAAGGCTCAAATTTTCATTTTATTTCTTTTATGTATCCAGCTTTTTTGTGTCAAGTCTAAGACTCTGCCTAGCCCTAGATTCCAAATATTTTATTCTGTGTTTTTCACTTAAACGTTTTATAGTTTATATATAAATCCATAATCCATATGAGTTAATTTTTATATGGTGTACAAATTAGTTAGAGGTTCACTTTTTTGCCTTCTAGATGTTCAGTTGCCCCAGCATTATTTGTTTAAAAGTCTTTCTCCATTGAACTCGTTTTTTACCTTTGTCAAAAATTTGTTGGTTGTGCTTGTGTTGGGCCTTTTCTTGGCTCTGTATTCTATTTCTTTGATTTCTCTACCAGTACCGTACTGTCTTTATTACTGTAGCTATATAAGTCTTGAAACCAGAAAAAAATGATTCCTTCTGTTTAATTATTTAAAAAAATTGTTTGGATATTCTATTATCTTTCCATATAAAGTTTAGGATAATCTTGTTTGTATTTACAAAAAATGTGCTGTATTTTGACAGTAATTTCATTAACCCTGTATATCTACTTGCATAGATTTGACATCTTTACTGTGTTGAGTTTTTTGATTAAACGTTTTATACATGGTATGTCTCCCCATTCATTTGTCTTCTTTATTTCTGTTATCAACATTTTATAATTTTTATCATATAGATCATATGTTTAAATTTGAAACTGAAATATTTCATTTACTTTGGAGTGATTGTAAATGGTATTATATGTTTCATTTTGGTTTCTACATATTCATTGTTAGTTTATAGAAATGTGATTGATTTTGGGTGTTGATCTTGTATCCCATAGCCTTGTTCAACTGTCTCATTAGCTCTGGGAGGTCTGTGTGTGTGTATTTTTAGCTTCTTTGAGATTTCCTATATAGACAATCATGCCATCTACAAATAGTAACACTATTATTTCTTCTCTTCCAATATGTACATCTTTTTATTATTTTTTTATTTAATGGCTAGATCTTCCTGTACTATGTTGAATAGGAGTGATGAGAGTATACACATTTGACTCATTATCAACTTTAGGGGAAATAATTTAGTCTTTGTTAAATATGATGTTAGATGTTGGGTTTTTGTAGGGTTTATTTTTCTTAATAAAATTGAGAAAGTTTCCCTCTATTCCCAGTTTGGAGAGAATATGTTTGTTCATGATTGTTGAATTTTATCAGATGCTTTTTTCACCTTAATTGATAGATTATATGATATTTTTTCCTTATCTCATTGATATGGTAAATTATTTTGACTTGTCTTCTTGAATGTTGAACCTGCCTTACATACCTAGAGTACATCCAACTTACTTGTAGTATATAATTCTTTGAATATGTTATTGGACTTGATTTAGTAATATTTTGTTGGAGATTTTTAGATCTTAATTTATGAGCAGTATTGGTCTATAGTTGACTTTTTTGTATTATCTTTGTCAGGATTTTGTATCAGGGCAGTGCTAGTCTCAAAAATTGAATCGGGGAGTGTATCCTTTTTTCTGTTTTCTGAACAAAAATGTGTAAGTTGATGTTAATTCTTCTTTAAATGTTTGAAATTTTGCAGGGAAATCATCTTGGTCTGGAGATATTTTTATTGAGAATCTTTTAAATTACAAATTCAATTTTTATTGGTTATGAGACTATTCAGCTATCATTATAGCTGAATTTTAGTGGTTTATAGTTTCCCAAGAATTGGTTAATGTCTTCTAAGTTGTTAAATTTATAAGCTTAACATTGTTCATGGTATTCCCTTTTAAATGGCTTCATGATCTGTAGTGATATTATTCCTGGTATTGATTTGTATCTTCTCACTTTTTCTTTTGATCTTGCTAGAGGTTTATCAGATTTTTTTCCATCAAAGTAACAGGTTGTTTTTTTCTTTTGTTTTATTAAAAAGATGTGGGGGTACAATTCAGGGTGAGATATACAAACACTGATTATGCAGGCACCCTTGTTGATGAGGTATGCCCCTCCCTCCCCTAGCAGTTTCCCTCAACTGCCAATCCCATCCCTCTTCCCCTGACAGTTTCCCACTACTGCTAGTCCCTTTCTTACAGTATTATAATAATTGCTCAAGGTCCGCTTTTGAGTGAAAAACATATGGTACTCTGTTCTTTGTTTCTGTGATAGATCACTGAGTATGATCAACTCTAAATCCATCCAGGTTGCTGTGAAGTTCGTCCTTTATGGCTGCATAATATTCCATTGTGTATATATACCACATTTTTTTTTTCAGTCCAACTTTGATGGGCACCATGATTGGTTCCATGTTTTTACT
The DNA here is from genome assembly GCF_000164805.1 of Carlito syrichta. NCBI lineage: Eukaryota > Metazoa > Chordata > Mammalia > Primates > Tarsiidae > Carlito > Carlito syrichta. The sequence continues at coordinate 856,716 of NW_007255098.1, read as the reverse complement.
ATTGTGAATAAATAGAGCTGCAACAAACATGCATGTGCAGGTATCTTTTTTGTAGAATGATTTGGGTTCCTCTGGGTATATTCCCAATAGGGGAATTGCTGGGTCATATGGAAGGTCTGTCTCTAGTTCTTTCAGAAATCACCACACTGTCTTCCAAGGAGGTTGCACTAGTTTGCATTCCCACCAGCAGTGTAGAAGCGATCCTTCTTCTCCGCACCCTCGCCAGCATCTGTTGTTGTTTTTTTTTATGAATGATGGCCATTCTTGCTGGGGTTAGGTGGTGTCTCAGTGTGGTTTTGATTTGCATTTCTCTGATGATGAGTGAGGCGGAGCACTTTTTCTTGTGTCTTGTCTTTTTCCTTTCAGTGCATTTGAGTTCCTTGTAGATCCTGGATGTTAGGCCTTTGTCAGATATACAGTTGGCAAATATCTTTTCCCATTCTGTGGGCTGTCTCCCTGCTCTCTTGATGGTTTCTTTTGCTTTGCAGAAGCTCGTTAGTTTGATGCGGTCTCACTTGTCTTACTTCTTAAGGTATGGGTATTTAGGGTTCTGAATAGGAATTGGTTGCTAGTTCCAATTTACATAAGGGTGTCTCCTGCGTTTTCTAAGATTCTTATAGTTTGAGGTTTTACATTTAGGTCTTTGATCCATTTAGAGTTAATTGTTGTGTATGGTGATAGGTAGGGGTCCTGTTTCAACCTTCTGCATGTGATCAGCAAGTTTTCCCAGCACCATTTACTGAATAGGTTCTCCTCTCCCCAGTGGTGGTGGTTGTAGTCTTTGTCAAAGATTAGTTGGTTGAGAAATTGAGGCTTTGATTCTATAATCTCTATCCTGAGAAACAGGTTTTTGATTCATTGATTTTCTGTACTACTTTTTTCTGTTCAGTTTTGTTGATTCTACTCTTACCTTTATTATTTTCTTCCTAAAGACTGTTTTGGGTTTATTGTAATATTTTTTCTCTTTTGAGGTAGGAAGTTATGTGATGGATTTCAGGCTTTTCTTCCTTTCTAATGTATTTAGGGTTATAAATTTTCCCCTCTGCACTGCTTTAGCTGAGTGCCACATATATTTTGATATAGTTGTATTTTCATTTTCGTTCAGTTTTATGTATTTTTAATTTACTTTTAGACTTTGTCTTTGACACATATATTATTTAAAATTATGTTGTTCAATTTCCAGATGTTTGGAGATTTTCCTGTTTTGTTTTTGTTTTTGTTTTCTAGTTTTATTTTGGTATGGTCATAGGATACACTCTATGAATTCTGTTTACATTTGTTGAGTGTGTTTTATGGTCCAGAATGTGGTCTATCCTGATTAATTGTCTGTGAACACTTGAGGAAAGAAGAAAATGTGTATATACCAGGTGTGATGTACAATTTAATTTTTTTCTATCTTATGGTATTTGCATTTGAAAGAATAGTTAAATAATTCAAAGGGATATACTATGGGATTTTAGATACTGTGTCTGTCAGGAAGAAGCTTACATAGATGACTGCCTATAGGATTGTTTTATGCTTTTAATCAAGAATACTTTATTAAGGAAAAAATTTTCTGAACAAAAAAATGCCCACAGGCATCAGTGAACTGCTAAAAGTCTCATCTACTTCATTGCTCAGGCATGAAACACCTTCCTGTGTTTGACATCTAATAATATTCACATCCCCATCTTGTTGGGAGAGAGACTAAAGTACAGGTTCATGGTTAAAAATTATGCAGTTAGATTATTGATGCTATTATATATTTAGAAAGGGACATTTTCCATCTTGAATAATAGAAATGTCATCCACTATATAATTTTTTTTCCAGAGTAATTTTCACCAGGTCTGATTACATAATTAAATTTGACATACTAATATGGTATACTTGATGTTAAAATGAGAATTAAAATATTTAAAAATAGGATTATTTCAGAGTGTCTCAAAATCTTTATTTTAGGATAATCAAGATTATTATATTTTTGGCTGTGTTATTTTAAAAATAATCTAGGACGTTTAAATTTTAACTTCTCACCAAATTAATTTGTTTTTAATTTCTGTTTCATATCTTAAGCAACAGTTTATTTTTCAAATTGATATTTTTTCTATAAAATTGATGGTTTAGAATTATCCAGTTATCTAATTACAAATATTAACTTTGGAAAGTGTTCATTTTTAATGTTAATTTTCCTTTTTTGTGAAAATCACATATATCACATGAATCTTTTTTTTCTGAGTTGGAGTCTCACTTTGTCGCCCAGACTGGAGTGCAGTGGCCACTCCCGGCCACCGCAGCCTCGACCTGCTGGGCTCCAGCGATCCTTCCGCCTCAGCCTTCCAAGTAGCTGGAACTGCAGGCGCACGCTACCATGCCCGGCTGATTTTTTGATTTATTGTAGAGATGAGGTCTCGCCTGCCCAGGCGGGTCTCGAACCCGCGGACTCAGGCAATTCACTCACCTCAGCCTCCCAAAGTGCAGGATTAGCCGGGCTCGGTGGCTCAGCCTGTAATCCCACGCCTTTGGGAGGCTGAGGTGAGTGGATTGCCTGAGCCCGAGGGTTCAAGACCCTCCTGGGCAGCGAGACCTCATCTTTACAATAAATCAAAAAATCAACCGGGCGTGGTAGCGCGCGCCTGTAATTCCGGCTACTTGGAAGGCTGAGGTGGAAGGATCGCGGGAGCCCAGCAGGCGAGGCTGCGGTGGCCGGGAGCGGCCACTGCACTCCAGTCTGGGCGACTGAGTGAGACTCTAACTGAAAAAAAACAAACCAAGACAAAACAAAAAAAAACCAAAGCGCAGGATTACAGGCTGAGCCACCAAGCCTGACTTGCATGAATCTTAATTACTTATTTAATAGCTCTATATGGATGTCTAATAGATGCCTCAAACTTGATATAGTCAACATTGAGCTCTTGTCATTTTCTCTAAACCTGCCCCTCCCATTGTCAGTTTTTACTTCAGGAAATGACAACTGCATTTTTCTAATTTATCTGGCCAGAAAATTTGGCATCATCATTGATTCTTCTCTTTCTTTCATACCCCACACCCTGTATCTATAAATTCTGTTGGCCCTACCTCTACCGTAGATACCAGATATGATCCCTTATTGCTACCTTCACTGTAGTCAGTTTTCAAATCACCATCATATCTCATCTGGAATAACACAGTGCCCTCCTGAGTGGTCTGGTCTCCTAGCTTCTGTCCTTCCAGCCTGATGTCAGCACTGTTGCGTGCTGAGCGAGTAGTGAAGTCAGAGCATATCACTCCTACACTCCAAATTATCCATGGACTTCCTGTGTTATTTATAAGTCCGAAGTCCCATAAGACCTCTCTTCCTCTTACCTTTTAGCCTCATCTTCCTATACCATCCTTCTCTCTCACTTTATCTCATCCATACTGGTCCTAATGTTGTTCCTAGAATGCAGTAGAATCACTTTTACATTAGGAACTTTGTACTTTCTTTTGCCACTGTCTGGGATATCTGAGTGAATAACTCCCTTCCTCAGCTCCTTTTGTTTCTTACTCAGATGCCACCTTCTTGGTGAGACCTTTCTTAGCTCTCTTGTTTAAAATTGCTGCCCCTTGCCCAATTTTTATTCTTCTTTCTTATAAGTTTCCATAGCATTATTACTATCTTATATACAGGTGTTTCTCTTATTATTCCATATGTGTGTTCCTGAAAAATGTCATGTTCTTTGAAATTATATGCTAAAATAACAAAACTTAGGGAAAAAATATTAGGGGCAGACCACTCAAAGTCTATGGAACTTTGTGATCAGGACACTAATTAATAAAAAAAAATATTCCTAGTAACTTTCTGTATTGATTTGCTGTTTTGATACAAAGGAAAAAGCCTTCCAAGCTTATTCATCTGCACTTGCAGCTTTTCTGTATAGTGTAATATAGTAGAAAGTGAAGTGGCTCAGAAGGCTCCTACACTAGCCACTACTTGGCACCAAAGGAAGGTACTGTTTTTAGTTTCTAAAGTAGTTTTGTTTTTTTTCTGCTGTTTATCATTTTCTTACAATTTTAAGGCTTTAGTAAATCATAAAACTTGTTCATTATCCCATTAGGATATTAATATTCTTGGGGGCAATCATTGATAAAGCAGTACAACTTCCTTGCTATACTAATATCATTTCCCTATTTATCAACCACATGTGAAGTAATTTGCATAAAATAAATATGATCTTTAGCAAAACAGACTGTACTAGATATCTTTTTTACTTGTCTACTGTTCATCTCTTTGAACTAGAAGGTAAGCCCCATGAAGGTGTGATTTCTATTTTTTTTAAATTCCTATTTGTATTTTCATCTCATAGTACTTTTAGCAGGTATTTAATAAATATTTGTTGAGTGAAAGAATAAATAAACAAATCAATATTTATACTTCTCTAGAACTCTGAAGTAATTGAAAATATGAACACCTGTTTTTCTTTAAGTTGAACAACTTCTTTGGTTTAATAGTTATGACATTTAAGACTATAGCCTGATTTATGTGTTATTTAGAAAGCCAAAAGTAAATGCGTTCTGGATGAAGTTCAAGATTCAGCATTGTGTAGGAAGATGCAATTTCATGCTATGACAGCATATTTTAATAGAAGCCAACATGTAGATTGTGCTTCTCTGCCAGGCACCATAATAAGCATTCTGTCTGTGTGAGATAATTTAATCCTGAGACAGCTCTAGAGCCACAGTTCTCAAAGTGCAAGCCAAGAACCTATGACGGGCCCTGAAACCCTTTGCTGGGGGAACCCGTGAGGTCAAAAGCATTTCTTAATAATACAGAGACCTTTTTGCTTTTTTTCTGTGTTGAGCTTTCATCGATGATACAAATGCAATTGTTAGAAAACTTCTAGCACTTGAACTCATATCAAGGCAGTTGTGCCAAACTATACATGACTTGGCTTGTTACTCTTCCCCACCACATGCCTGTGTTTCAAAACAGAAACCAACCAAACAAAAACTAAAAAACTAGCTGCTTTAAAATATCCTTAAAATAGTAAATTGTATTAACTCTTGACTCTGATAAATAAATGTGTTTTTAATATTCTAAGTCAAAATATGAGTTACATGTAAAATACTTGTGTTGCATGCCAAAATGTGGCAGTTTGTCTCAAGGCAAAATCCTTATGAGGTTATCTGAGCTGGGAGGTGTATTAGGTGCTTTGTTTGTGGTACTCCATTTTACTTGAAGTAGTGATTGACAAAAAAACTATGGTAATTCAGACTTGGGTATTTGGCAAAATTTTCTTGAAAATTAACAGAGTAAGTCTGTAGCATCAGTGAAAACAACTGACAGTATCTGTGGCAAAAGATAAAAATTGAGCTCATAAGTAAAAATTAGAATACTGGAAATCTTGTATGTGCCACCATGAGCTTGACATTTTCCCATTATTTGAGAGCTTGCCTGATGAGATAGGTAGCTATATTAATGTGATATTTTTTATATTGTGTAATGAAATGTGTCAACATTTGGAAGACTGCATAGTCAGTGAACCAAGAAAGTCATGAGTATGTAAATGATCCATTCAAAGAGCAGGATGGACCAAAGGATTTTAATGTAACAAAGTACCAAAATTTTATTGATCAGGTTTCAGATTTCACATTACAAGTAATTTTTATGAATATGATGCTTGTTCAGTTTTTAGTACAGCATTAATAAGAATATTCGCAATTATTTGAGAAAGTGAGTAAAACACTCTTCTCCTTTCCAACCAACTACATACCTGGGAGGCTGTATTTTATTCATATTCTTCAATCAGAACAGCATATTGCAAGAGATTAAATGCAGAAGCAGATATAAGAATCTAGTTGTGTTTTATTAAGGAATGTGTTTTTTGAAACAATATAAGACAGTGCCATTTTCTCACACATTTTTGTTTTCTTTTGAATAATATGGCTATTTTTCATAAACATGTCCCTTGTGTAAATGTGTAATGACTAATTTTTTAATGATTATTTCATTAATAACTATATTTAAAGTTCACAGTTTTACTTTCTAATATGACAAATATGGGGGAAAACTCACAAACAAGAATTCAGAGTTACTCAATTTTTTTAAAAAGTTGCAAAGGGACCCTGAGACCAAAAAGTTTGAAAGAACTGTTGCTCTTGAAGAAGCAGGTTTTATTATTTTGTGGGCTGGGAAATGCATACACAGGAGGTTAAGGTAGGTTAATCAAGATTGCAAAGCTAGTGAGGATAGAAATGGAATTTGAACTCAGGGTTCTGAAGTCCTTGCTCTGAACTGTCATGTAGGAGTACTTCTCGTTGAGAAACCTTTATGGTTTGTAAACTTGCTATAATCAACGGGCTTCAATCTGAACTTAGATGCCCTTAGAAAGTTGTTTCTATGTGTAATTTTCTTCATGTAAAATTAAAGCTTCACCATTTAGGTATCTTTTGAGTTCTAGTTTTTATGACAGTAAATATGTGCCATGAACTCACCAGCAACCATCTAAGCAGAAAAAGGTAAATAAAATTTGAGTTTCTTTTCTTAGGCCTTTTGGCTTTTTATTTAATAAGAGTTGGATTTGATTGAAAGAATCTTTGAAAGAAATATTGTGCCATATTTAAGAGTAATGTTATTTCTGATAACTTTCCTCTTATTTTGGTTGGTCATACTTTTTTACTACAAACCATAGAAATGACAGTTTGCTTCACTTGTACTTTGAAGTAAAACATTGGAGAGTTGGAAGCTTACTTCAGTTTGGAGAAATAGGAGAATTGCTTTTATTCCACTGCCTCTTCTTATTATTAATTTATATGCTGAAATAGATTAGCACAGTGCAAGATCAAACTAGTATATAAATATGGCCATTTATGTTCCTACTGTTAGCTTCAACTGTAGATTAATCTTACTAAATGTGTGAGTGGTTTCTTAGGGGAAAATATTAGAAGGTTAGGTTTGCCCTATGAATTCCATTAAATATGCTGTTAATTCTCACTGATTTCAGAGAATACAGACATAATCAGTTTGGCTTTTCCACTGACGGAAATCATAGACAAGTTGTTCACAGTATTGTTTAATAGGAATCTCAGGGATCTCTTCTGCTTTCCCAGTTTTTTAATTTGTAGATTCAAATATCAAAAGAATTACAAGGATGAACTACTTGGGGAAAATCCCATAATTGTTAGTCAAACTTTTGACTACAAAGTGGTGACTTTATGGTGATAGCTAGGAATATGCAATTCAAAGTATGATTGCTTTGTTTCTTCTGATAATGATGCCTTCCAGAACACTGTGGGTCTGAGACCAGAAAGAAGGGTGAACATCTGCTTTTTAGTTGATCTTTCATTGTGCTCTGGTATCACTTTATCACCAGGGTCCCCTTACTCTGTTCTAAACCAAGCTTAGCTGTCACTGCTGCCCCTGCTAGGCCATTTCTTATCCTCCTTTGTGTCCTCCAGGTTTTCCTAGGGTGCCAGGAAGTTCCTGAAAGACTATTCACGGATCACAGCCAAGCCCAAGCTCAGACAGAAGAAAAACTGGCTCTTGAAAGTTTGCTTTATTATATTGTTGAGCTGGTTAACATTGTCTCCTCCCACAACCAGACTTGGCTAACTTAAAAAAAAAAAAAAAGTTTGCTTTTTTAGTTGGGATCTAGGAATATATGTATCTGAAAAAAAATTTCACTTGCCATAAAGGGTGGGACAGGGGACAATTTTTTAACAAGCCTTCAAAAGTTTTTGAAAGCCATTGTGTAGCCAAAGCAGCACCAAGAGACGCACCTGAGCCTATCCCATTTCTTTATGACCTTGGTGCTTCAGCCCTCTGAGGCCTAAGTCTATCGGGTTGCCCTGGGCACCCTAGTCACTGGTGCCCCTTCAGTTCGTGCCCTATATGAGATGTGGAGACTTCAGCCACAGAGGCGTTCTTGGCTGTGAACTGTGGGGCCGTCTTACAGCAATGGCTTGATGACTCTGAAATCTCAACTCATAGTATTGCCCTTGGCTTGTTTACAAGTTTCTCTTTTCCTAGACTGTGAGCTCATCAGTGCAGAGACCAGCTGTAGCTCCAGTCCCTGCAGCCAGGAGACACAGTGAATGCTTGAGGAATGATTAAGTGCCTCTGTTTGTAACTGAGCAGCAGAAGCAAGTGTTGGCTTCAGTCTTGTGCCTTCTTTTCTATATGAATATATGCAAAGACTGAGAATGTAGTGAGGATCTTCTTGCTGTTGTGTATAAATGTGGCAGTGCATTGAATCAAGATACATATGGGTTGTAATTTGACTTACAAACATCAGTCTTACCCCATCAGAAATATTTGAGATAGATAATATAACAATTTGAAACACATGTTATTCTTGTGTTTTGTAGTCATCATAACAGATTAGTTTTTCTAATTGTTTGAATTCATGTGTTTGTGTTTATATATATGCATGTGTGTGCATATATATTCAATTAGCTACCTTTCATCCTGAAATTGTAGATATACATTTGCTTTACAAGGCAGTGGTGGAAATATATAAAAGTGAAATACCGAGAAGTTGAATAATTTTTTTTTAGAACCACAGAATACAGTGGTACATGCTAGTATATTTGGAAGTCTATCACCGGGAAATATTTTATAAATATTTCTGATCAGCTTAAGAAAATGAGATCTGAGAATTAGCTATGATGATAGAGCCAACTCTTTATTGGGGTGAGAATTATCTAGTTTGAGAAATAATATGTACCATTTATCTCTTTTTTTTCTCCTTCTTCTGTTCCTCTTCTTGTTCCTTCTTTATTTCACCTTTGACAAGCAAAGGGTTTACATGGGAGATGACAGGAAGTGCAGCTTGAATTGCATTATCCTAAAGCATACAGAGGACTTTGTCCTAAAAGTTATAGAGTCCTCTTAGAGCATCCTGGTGTGACTTGTTCATATTTGCATATTTAATTATATTGAGCATATCTAGTTATATATTTAAACTTTACCTCAAAAATACATTTGAAATGCATAATTGTTGTCTTTGAAAAGATTAATATTACTATTATGAAAAAAGCACATCATACTGTGAGATTAAATTCCTGGCTTCAATAGGTATACATAATGAACTGCCAGCAGCTGAAATCTGAATGACTACATTTACCAGAAAAGGATCTTCTGCCCATATTTTTCAGAATGTTTCACAAATGACATATTATGCCTTGTGCTTTTGTTTCTCACTGGAATTTGAGAAATAAAACTTTCTGTTCGTGGTAAATTCATAAGCTTAGGGCATGAAAATGTTTGAATTTGATAGAAAAGAAGTTTTGAAAGGAAGATTAGTGGTTTAAACCAAAAGATTGGTTGCCCTGGGAAATTCAACTGTGGTAGAAGCAGAGTTCAGTAATAAAAGGTCCTGCTCCAGCTGATTGCTCCATTCATGCTGTGATTCTGATCCTCCCTCTGGACTCACCTGATTGATGGTGCTGATTACATGGGCTTAATAAATTTCTTTGTCACTTTACTAGAACGTGTGGAATTTGTCAGCTTCAGACCCCCCCTTGTTTGTGGTATGGTTGATTCCTTTGCTAAGTAAGTTGATTATTATTTCTTTATTCATTATCACCTTAAGATGGAGGAGAAAAGGGCAACTTACTGAATAGATTCTAGTATCCTAGATGAGGCTCATTGGTGGTGTCTAAAGAAGAGCTTGACGTTTGACTTTACCTACTAGTTGATTCCTATCCATTCTGTCATTAAAGGGCTTCAGATGATTAGACTGAATTTTCTGTTGTAGAGCAGCTAATCAAAACTGGGGCAAGTTCCTCTGCCTGGAGCCATTGCAGGAGGCTCTGCCTTAGCACTTCTTATCTCAAGTGGCTCCCCTTGTAGCCTGTGACTCCTCTGTAGGTGGTCATGGTCCCTTTCTGGATGAGCACGTGATCATCTTCATATTAGACAGATAAGTTAAATCCAGTTACACTGGGTCTGAAAACCTTGAAGTTCAGGGAAGTGGCTTCTACAGCATAAAATTATGATGTTGTCTTGAGAGAACACTAAGTCCATTCCTGTCCTTTGGATGGATCTTAAATCTGTATTATCCAGACAGATGAGACTTTTTCATAAATGATTTATGTTCTATTTGAAAGTATGAGAAAATAGAAATTTCACAGTTTTCTTAGTAATTCATTGGAGAGTCTTAAAATGTTCATTGTTAGATTTTGGAAGTATGCTTCATATCTACTCACTTCCCTTGGGGATGGGGATGTCTATTAGTTTTTTTTTTTTTAACCTTCCTCCCTTCTGTACACATACCCTCAAAGAGCATTCCACGGACCATCGGGTTTTCCCCAGGTCAAGTTTGATAACTTTATTTCAGAGGCAGCTCAATCACTTTTTTCTTTATGAATCTTCTTAGTCTGATTTTGTGTTCCATTTAAAATAGGAGGTGTGACAATTAAGTTCGTGAACTCATTCTAGAAAAAGCACCACATGCCTCATTGCTGAATATCACTATGGTCACCTTCAAGTACTACACTTGGGAAGCTATGCACCAATGCCAGTCCCTACCTAGTCCACCCATCAAAGCAGTTTGGAACTCTGTTTCTAGAATGACCATCAGAGCTGATGTCGTATTATCCTTGATATCCTGAATGTCATCAAAATGTCTTCCTTTCAATATTTCCTTTATCTTTGGGCAAAAAATAAAAAGTCACTGGGGGCCAGATCAGGAAAGCAGGGAGGGTGTTGAATACAGTTATTTGTTTACTGGCTACAAACTCCCTCACAGACAGTGCTGTGTAAGCTGGTACACCGTCATGATGCCGGAGCTCCTTTGGGGCCATTTCTACCCATAATTTTCTCATGCCAGGTTTTTCAGTTAAGATTTTTCTGTTTCTCTATCAATGTTTATTTGGTCTGCTATGCTTCGCATAGTCAGCTGATGATCCTGTCACACGATTCAATGAATGTTTGCAATGTTTTTGTCACTTCTGCTCATTACTGTTTGTCCTGACCTCTCTGCATCAGTAACACTTTCTCTCCCCTCAGAAAAATGTTTGCTCCATCTGTACACTGCTGTTTTCTTCAGGGCATTATCCTCATAAACTTGGACTAATATGTCCCTGATTTCACTTCCACTCTTGCCAAATTTAACAAGAAATTTAATATTTGTTCATTGCTCTAATTCAAACTCCGGCATTCTCATGACGACAGCTCTGATGGCCATTCCAGAAAAAGTGTTCCAAAATTGCTTTGACTAGGTGCTGGCATCAGTTCATAGCTTCCCAAGGGGAGTACTTCAAAGGTGAACATAGTTATCCTCAGCAATGAGGTATGTAGCACTTTTTCCCTAGGACTAGTTTGTGAACTTAATTGTCAGACCTCATATGTAAAGGTCAAATGCTTTTGCAATGGGCCTGTGCAGCCTTTAATACTAATCCTTCTTTCCCTCTCTTCCCGAAGCTTTGTGTTTTGTTAACTTTATGCCTGCTTTTAATTTCATGATCTACTGTTTATATTTCAGTGGTAAATTGTGCTGGGCTCAGAGAAGTAACTGTGTTATTCTCCACATTTGCTAATTTATGTCAAAATACTTATAGTAATTTTAATTTGAATGCTTAAAATTCCAGAGCACCAACATATTTCCCCATCTCCTTCATATAATAAATGTGTCTGTGCTAACCATAATTCTGTAGTCATTTGGATTGTAAGATATTTGCTTGCTGACTATATGAAACTATTTATGAGGATTTTTTTTCTACTAGATCACAGTACCTAGCATTATAATTTGTGCATAGTATAGGCATCTTTGATAAACTATAAAGACTCAAAAATTAAATTGTGGTGTGGCTTAAATTCAAAACCATCATATAATACATTAAATGGATGATGCTCTGTCAGTTGCACAACGAAATTCAAATGTTTGAGCTTCTATCTTGAAGCTTTTTCCTTTCAAAGAGATGTATTTTTTTATGACTCATTCATGTGGGACACTGGAACCATATGAAGTGGCATTTTTTTTCTATTGTTAAATAGAGTGCAAATGTCAGGACATTAGTAAAGCCTGTAGCTCAGTAAATCCTAAGGTGTCAAAGCTATATCCATTGCAGTTCAGCTTTATTAGGCTGTTTGTGTCATAAGAGCAGATGATTTTAGCTGAAGTACATAGCAAAAAGGGAAATTGGACACATGGCTGACAATCAAATCTAAGAATGTCTTGAAATACAGCTTTGAGCATGTCATGTGCAGTAGAAGCGGGTGGAACTACTGCAATAGGTCAAGGATTGACTACTCCTGACTTTGAGTTACATATTTTACCACAGCACCTAATACTTTACTGTTTATATTCCTGCATCAGACCAAAATTGTTAACCTATTAAGGGATAGCGAGTGTGGTTTATTCTCTTTGTATTCCCAATGCTGATTACAGGGTCTAATACATAGAATCAATGTGTGTTTACTGAACAGAAAATTGTACAAGCTAGATAACTAAAAATCCTTCCTGACATTTGCTTCTCCCTCACCTTCATAACTAATCCATCACTTAATCTTTCTTACCACTTAAATATTGTTTTAGAGCCACTCATTTCTCTTCATCTCTTCCACCACAGTCCCTATTATCTCAGTCCAATTTACTATCACCTTTCAGAGCCTTTTACTTGGATCCCTGCAGTGGCTTGCTGACTGGTCTTCTCCCACTACACTGCTCCCTCTTTAGTACCTTCTCTGCATTACAGCCAGAATGTCCTTTTAACAACACAACCCCTCCAAAGACTTTTTGCTGTCCTTTTGTTATAATAACAAGTCATCATCATCATCATCACCATCACCATCATATTGACAGTATCTTTAACTGAGGCATACAAATAGGGTGACAATGTCGTTTATCATTCATACTGAAACATGTTTTAATGTAAAGCGGACACCACTAATAATCATGCAGGACGACATGGAAACAGTGTGCTTGCCCTTCCTGCCTCCAAGGCTCTGCAGAATCTGGGTCCTGCTCATCCTGCTTCCCTTCAATCTCTCTCACCTGCAGTAAGCCTTGTTTTTCAGACTTGTACTTCACCGTGTTTGCTCCCATCACAGGGCCTTTCCACATCTTTCTATGTGTTTTGACCCCTACTGATAATTTAGATCCCAGCTTCGACATTCCATATCATTTGACTGGCTTACATCTCCATAATATAAGTTCTTATCACACTAACAGATGGCAATTTTATATTTATTTATTTGAATAAATAAATGAATACTAGTAGGAGGTTGCTAATATATTATCAATAAATCAATTATAATGAAATATAGTGTTCAGCACAATGGCAAAAGAAACTCTACTGTATATTTAAATTTACATATTCAGTTTATATGCTACAGTCTAATGTGCAACTAGTCTCAATTTTAACATTGCTAATACGCTATTTAGTGTTTAATTTATTAAATATACAGTAACTTAATTAAAAGTTCAGCTTAGTAACTTCACAAATAAATTACCAAAAATTTGAAGTTAGATATGAACTCTTGAGAAAGTTTCCTTACTGAGAAATCTGTGACATTTAGAGTCAAAATATATAGAATTTGTGGGTTCTAGAGCCAGATTATCTGGGTTAAATCATGACTTCATCACTTACTGGCTGGGTACCCTTGAGCAAGTTATTTAAATTCTCCATACCTATTTACCCATCTGTAAAATTGGTATAACAATGGCATCTATTTTGTAAGGCTTTTGTGAGAAATTAATACACATAAAGCACTTAAAGTAGTTTCCAGCATATAGTAAATATTCAGTAAGTACTAGCTATTGCTGTTATTTGTGTTATTATATGTATTCATTCAGCAAGTATCTACTGTATTTATTATCTACTTTGTTTCTAATATTCTATGTGCTATGAATTTAGAAGTGAACAAGAGATGTACTGAGAAATAACTCATAAATATTTTAATTTTAAAATCTGATAAATATTGTGAATGCAATAAGTATAACTTATTAGGGCATATGGGGAGGGGGCTTTAGTTAAACTGAAGGGATAGAATAAATCAGCATGGACAGAACATCCTAGGTAGAGGAAATAGCAAGTACAGAGACCCCTAGGTAGATGTCTTAGTTCATTTTCTGCTCCTGGAACAGAATATGACAGACTGGGTGATTTATAGATGATAGAAATTTATTTGATTAACGGTTCTGGAACTGGGAAGTCCAAGAACATGGCACTGGCATCAGCAAGATCCTTCACACTGCATCATCCCATGGTAGACGTCAGAAGCATAAGGGAGTGCATGAGACAGAGGGAGGGTGGGATCTCAACTTATCCTTTTTTATTAGGAGCCCACTTCCTGGTAATTAACCCACTCCTACAATACTGGCATTAATCCATTTATGAGAGTAGAGCCACATGATATAATCACCTTCGTAGTACTGTTACAATGGCAATTAAATTTCAACATGAGTTTTGGATGGAACATCCAAGCCATAGCAGTAAAAAAGAGCTTAGCCTGGGTTTAAGTGTGGAAGAAGCCAAGTGCCGAGTGTACCTGAAGTGCTGTGTGTGAGAAGAGGGAAAGAAGCCTATAATATAGATAGGAAGCAGGTTATGCAGGTGGACCTTGGAAAATTTTTGTAGAAAAATGAGCAGCTACCCAATTCTATTTATTTTGCTGATGAAGAAATAAACACCCATATATCCTGAATCATGTAGCTAATTATTGCTACATGACCCTGCAGTTATCATACCTGTTAATCTTACTTATCCTACCTTTAAAAAAAAAACTAATGAAGACCAAGTGCAGTGGTTCATGCCTATAATCCCAGCACTTTGGGAGGCTGAGGCAAAAAAGATTGCTTGAGCCCAGGAGTTCAAGACCAGCCTGGGCAACATAGTTAGAACTTGTCTCTAAAAAAAAAAAAATGGGTTTGGTGGAATGGTGGCAGCACATGCCTGTAGTTTCCAGCTACTCAGGAGGCTGAGGCAAAAGGATCACATGAACCCAGGAAGTTGAGGCTGCGATGAGCTGTGATCATGCCACTGTGTTCCAGCCTAGGCACTAGATTGAGCCCCTGCTTTAAAAAAAAAAAGAAACACCAAAAACCAAATGAGATTTCTTTTTAACCATACAAAGAAGTAAAGTTTGACCTGCTCTTCTTAAACTACCCTGTTACATATGTCTCTATCACTCTCCTGTCCCCTAGAGAGCAACTCTTATCCTGACCTCTAACACCATAGATGAGTTTTGTCTAGTTCTGAACTTTTATTAACTTTTGAATGGAAGCATATGCTGTAACTTCTTTTTTCTGTCTGACTTCTTTCAGCATTATGTCTGTGAGATTTATTCATGCTGTTATGTGTAGCAGTGTTTGGATCATTCTTTTTTTTTTTTGAGTTGGAGTCTCACTCTGTCACCCAGACTGGAGTGCAACGGCCGCTCCCGGCCACCGCAGCCTCGACCTGCTGGGCTCCGGCGATCCTTCTACCTCATCCTTCCAAGTAGCCGGAATTGCAGGCATGCGCTACCACGCCCGACTGATTTTTTTTGATTTATTGTAGAGATGAGGTCTTGCTGCCCAGGCGGGTCTCGAACCCGCGGGCTCAGGCAATCCACTCACCTCAGCCTCCCAAAGGCGCGGGATTACAGGCTGAGCCACCGAGCCCGGCTGGATCATTCTTGTTGCTGTATAGTATTCCATTATGTGAATATACCACAGGTTCCCTTTTTTATATCCCATAGAATGTTACTAAAAGAGACCATTTGTGTGTGTGTGTGTGTGTGTGTGTGTGAAAAGCTATATTGTGATTCATGTGATTTATGTATGTTAATTTTGCTTATCTTAGCTTTATAAAACCACTTGAAGATTATATGAGGAAATTTCTCTTTTATAGCCTACAGACGCTTCATTGTTATTTTGAAAACAGATTGTGTAGTTAAAACCAAAGGCTTGTAAAAGCAGGGATTACAAGGTATATCCCTTTGATAAGCTAGTATTGATCAGAAGTAGAAATGACTTGGATTAATCTGTCCGATGCTTTTGAATGATGTTGTCATTATACTTTATCTTTGCTTTTTAATATAAGGTTTAAATAGTTGATTTATTAATTGGTTAAATGTCATTTTTCATGTATTTCATTCTGTTTTTTTTTCTTAATATATTTCAGATGATGTCGCACCATATTTTAAAACAGAGCCAGGCCTACCACAGATTCACCTGGAAGGGAATCGCCTTGTTCTCACTTGCCTTGCTGAAGGAAGCTGGCCTTTGGAATTCAAGTGGCTGCGCAATGACAGTGAGCTTACCACCTACAGCAGCGAATATAAGTAATTGATTGCTTGAAAATCAGATTCCATTTCAATTGATGTGTTTGGAATACTTGCCTTATAGGCCATAATAGCACAATGAGTGAAAATATTGGACTGAATTTCTAATGCATTTAAGATAAAAAAGATAAAGTTGAATATGTAATTAGAATATGATTTGCTATTCTTGTATAGGTAGTATTTACACATAGAAAATCTATCAATATATTTGTAAAAGTAAGCCTGTTAGTGAAACTACCAGACCAAAAAAAAAGCTATAGTTACAGAGGAATGCACATAGCTTTAATAGGATAAATTTGCTTTCTTGCGGCAATAGTCCCACCCACAAATATTATTCCTACTTCATGAACATAGATGTTTAAACAGACATCTTTAGGTTGGTAGCTTCGGGATCTCTGACTATTCAACAAAATTCTTTCCTCGCTAAATAGTCAAGTCGAATTGGGATAGGAAAGGATGGAACCATGGAGAATGGGCATGAGTATAGCATCTATATTCAGCAGCAAAAAACAGAATATTGAACTCCTGCCTTGTGTCCAGTCCCAATGGTAAGCACTGGGGATACAAAGAACATGGCGTGGACATAGTGTGGGGATGGAGCACATAGGTTGAAATTGGGGCACAGATAGAGATCAGGGGCATTCTGAGGTGTGACTTTATACAGAAGCAGCAGTGCTGCCTTTCAAGCCTCAGTATCTTAACAGTGCTTGAGAACTTTTCAGGTTTGTACTTTGTCAGGATTATTATAGTAGATGCTATAGTTCCATGTAGGATGGAAAGCTAGTGGGCCTGAAAAGTTCAGGAGGCTCCAAAGTCAGCAAATTCAGCAATACCATGTTCTTCTTTAAATGAAATAAGAAAGAATTGGCTGTAAAGAGGGTTTTGAATGGAATAATAAATTTCTCACCATGGGGCATCCACTCATTCTCTTTATCTCAGAGGCAGTAATATAGTGATCCCTGAACTACATTCAGCCTGTCCAGAATGTGTGTGTGTGTGTGTGTGTGTGTGTGTGTGTGTGTGTGTATTGGTGTATGTGTAATATGTATTGTATGTATATTGGTGTATGTTTGAAAACTCAATTAAAAATATATGGGGGTGCCAAAAAATGTATATACATTTTAAGTGATATTATCAATGTATTACTTTTCCAAGTTGAATGTGTAGTATGATGGTTGCTCAAAAGATAGCGTTAATAAAATGAATACTAGCATCACCTTGTGACAGGCAGGACAGTCAGAGAAAATGGCAGAAGCATGGTTGTCATTCAGGAGCACAAGACCATTTTGAAATGGTACTTGAAATTCAAGAACATTGTGGAAGTACAATGACAATGGAGGTGTGAGTCTGCAACAGAACCTCCCACACACCTAACAAGTTGCATGCATTTGTGCTAAGTTTGAGATGCATGGTACTGTGTGTGATGGGCACAGGGGAAGATCTGGGAAGCCTTGCACAGCAACCAGTCCTGCTTCTTCTGCTATGGTGTTGGAACAGCTTACTTCTCCTCACCACAGAAGTCTACCAAACAATGTGCATATAAGACAGAGGTTAGAAGAATACGACATATTTTTAAAACTGCAAAATGGAAAATTTTCATCCAAAGATTATTACATGCACTGAATGAAGATGACCATGATCAAAGGGTGCAGTATTAGGAGTGGTTCCAAAACATGGTAAGAGAGGGTGAGGAGTTTGTGGGGAAAATGGTTTGGCCTGATGAAGCACAGCTTAATTTGAACAGAATAGTGAACCAACATAATTGTGTATACTGTTGGGCTCCCGAAAATCCACACATTTATGTGGAAAAAGAAGTCAATTCACCAAGTCTCAGTGTCTGGTGTGGACTGTTATTAAGGGAACTAATTTGACCATTCTATGTTGAAGGTACTGTTACTGGTCAGGTGTACCTAGATATGCTGTGCACATTCATTTTACCTGCAGTGTGTACACTTTTTTGGAAATTATTGATTTTGCTTCCAACAAGATGATGCCCCACTGCATCTCCATCTAGATGAGAGAGCTTACTTCAGTGAGAATTTGCCAGGACAATGGATACGACAAAGAGGTACAGTTGAGTTTCCCCATGCATTCTGGACTTAACACCCCTTGACTTCTACCTATGGGGGACCTTAAAGGATGTAGTTTTCCATAGAAAACTGGTACGCTGGCAGTACTTTGGGAAGAAACTGAAATGGCAAGAACAGAGATACAAGTGGACACTTTGGTCAATGTTGCTCAAGCAGTAGTTCAACATGATCAGAAGTGTCTAGATGCTGATGTAACCACTTTGAACAACTCTTATAATTGCAGGAGTCAAACATGACTTGTATTCATCTTTTGTTATTGGTATATATATTGAGTTTTATAATTTTAATACAGTTTTTTCCTTTCTTAAAATGTGTATACATTTTTTGCCACCCTGTGTATATGGGAATACATACAGCATATTTTCTTTTATTGATTACTCACATTTGACAATTGTAAGATTCTATATAAAAACTCTGCTTTCTAGCTTCTGTAGACCAGTCAGAAGGCCTGGCCCTGCAGGTCTGCAGCCATACACAGGAGCAAGTGGCTCAGAGGAACTGTCCCCACCAAAGGCATAGACACTCCCTGGTTCTCTTCAGTGCTCTCTGGCCTTTTTCTTCCTTGAGCATCACACTTATTCTGCTTACTTCTATTGTCCACTTTTCCTTTAGGCATGTGAGTGTGTGACCTCTTACATTATTAGGCCTGTCCTGTCAGAGTGTCTGCTTTTAGGGGAGCAATTTATCATAATAGATCACAGCACATTGAAATGAAACAGTCCTAGATTGGAATCCCAGCTCTATTACATATTAGCGTTAGTGCTATAACCTTGGGCAGGCAGTTCATGAGTCCTATTGCAAGTTTAAACACATACTGAAGTATCTGCAAAATGAGAATGATCACACTTCATTTGGGGTGTTGTAAGCTTTAAAAGGCTCTAATGAATGTAAAACAGCATATTTTCTGGCACATAAACACTCTTTTAATAAATCTGAGGCAACACCATACATTATCATGTGATATTATTATGGGACTTGGTTTGTTAGGACGACGTAGGGAAGCAAATTTTTTTAAAGACTGTACTTAGAAATGAGAACCACGTATGAGTGATAGGCTTTGATGACAGAAGGCTTGAGTTTAAGTACTTGCTATTCAACTTATTTATGTGAATTTGGACAAGTTATCTAACCTTTTTGATTTTTCTTTTTTCATCTGTAAAATTAGTATAATAAAGGCTACCTCATAGGGATCTTATATAAATTAAATGACATACTGCTTTGAGTGTCCCACAAAAAAATGAATGGGGAGTTTCAAAAGAACCCAGATTGTCCTTCCTAATAAAAAGTAGTAGTGATGTGTATAATCTATAATGGTGGCCTTCAAACTGAGGTATATACCATGTATAGTGGGAAAGGACTTGTTTTCTAGATCTTCAGTTTCCATCTGGATATTTTCTAAAATAGAACTTCCCTAGATTATGCCTTTGTCTAGACACCAAGCCATTTCTCTGTTCCTTACTACCCATAATAGTGATTTTTTTTTCTTCACTTCACAAAAGGAATGCATTCCTCTCTCTTACCTGAGTCTTCTTTTGAAATTATATCTTGGTGATACAAGAGTGAAAAGAACATATCAAAGTTCTAACAGTTAAAGAACTTTTTCCTTTTTAAGTGGGTAACATGGGTCTCAAAATCATGATATTATTTGCATTTCTTTGAATAAACAGTCTCCAACTTACGGTGGTTCGACATAACAATGTTTCAGCTTCACAGTATGAAACCATTCTGTTTTTCACTTTTGGTACAGTATTTAATAAATTACATGAGGTATCTAACACATTATTTTAAAATAGACTTTGTGCTAGATGAGTTTGCCCAGCTGTAGGCTAATGTATGAGGGGGGACCCAAAAAACCCCAGAGTTTATTTATTAAAAATTGTGTATTTATTCTTTCATGTTTAAATTTTAGTTACCTTCAAAGTACTCTCCATTTAGTGCAATATGCCTGTCAAGATGCTTTTCCACTGCTCGGAACAGATTTTGAACTTGTCAATTGTGAGGCCTTTTAGTGCTTCTGCCATTTTTTGTTTTCACCTTTTTCACATTGGGAAAACATTTCCCTTTGAGGACTTTTTTCATCTGGGGAAATAAAAAAAAGTCACTCAGGGTGTGATCAGGTGAATAGGAAGGGTAGGGCATGAACGTCATACCTTTTTTTGGTCATTAACTACTGAACACTCAGCACTATGTGGGCAGGCGCACTCCTAAATCACCCATTATGAAATGGGCAAGCATGTTGAAAGACTCTCCCCACCCCAAAATTTACTGAAACCAAATGCAGCCTCTCACAACAACACTAGCTGATACACTGATGCCAATGGGTTCCTAGAACACTTACCTAGTGGGAAGAGCCTGTACTACAAAGGGCCCACTCTCCAAAAGATAATTCCAGGTTTTTGTGGGTTCCTCCTCGTAAGTGTTCTGAGCATGTAGGCTAAGCTATAATGTTTGGTGGTTAGGTGTATTGAATTTATTTTCAACTTATGATATTTTCAACTTATAATGAGTTTATTGGGAAATAACACTGTCATAAGTTGAGGAGCATCTGTTTTCAAAATCGTTATGTGGCAGTTTTATTTTTAAATGCCAAAATGTACAATATACCCTTATTATATATGCAACTACTGAAACATGTAAGGCAGTTTTGCTGTCAACTTGAAAACGCAGGAAGAGGTAGAACTGTTTTTGCAGTGCTGCTTTCAAAAGAAAATTTACCTGTTCATTTAAAACACCCCATAGATAATCCAGAAGAAGACAAAACATTACTGGATGTATTGAAGCAAGAGTGAAGGAGTGACTCATTATATATGGGCTATTAAAATAAGGTGGATGCTTCACTACTAGTTCAGTGGAAACGTGATAAGAAAAAATGGTTTATTCTGAAGCAAGAATCATTTGGGGTAAATGTGATGAATTATATTATGTTTACTGAGGGGCTCCGACACAGATTAATTATCAAGGATTCATCATATTTGGTCATTATTTTTTTCTTCAAGATATGAAATTTGTCTAAAAATCTTATGGCTATTTTAAAAAATTGCTCTTTCATCTCCTTCTTTTCAGTAAGTACCTTCAGCTGTCATGTGTTAACCTTCATGAGAGCTTTCTAAATTTCAGATTGAAAAACATAGATACTTTATGAAAATGGTGGCTGTTTCCTACCTAACAGTGACTTCTCTATTTTTACCTGCTTTGGTGTCAGTTATGAAATTGCTAGCCCTATAAAGAGCAAATAATATAAATTTGCCTTTTCCAGCTTTTACTAAAAGTAGCATTTTCTTTGCTGTGTGTGTGACAAACTGCATAGTGAATTTCAGTGAGTTTCAAATGTCATATTTCCTATTGGTACTTGTATCTACATTTAGGAACAGGTGACTGCATTGGCAAATTGATAGTAAGCCAATAGTTAAACCAAGTTTCCATAGATGTCTTAGATGGATTTGAATCTATTTTTTTTCAGAAAGCATTTACTCTAAATTATTTTCTGCTTTGGGGTTAAAAAAAATCAGTTGAAATTATATTCAGTACACACACACATGCATGCTGACAATTTCTTAATGACAGGCACAATATTTATTTTTATAGCAAGAGGAGTAATTATATACTCTAAACTGCTAATAAATTTTATAATTTTCTTATGTGACCTGTCTCTGTGGTTCAATTTCTGTAACAATATATAAACAGAATTTGATGGATGTTTATTCTTGTTTTATTTCAGTAAAAGTAGAAATGGTTAAAAGAAAAGTTATTTCCTCTTATGTTTTATAAAAAAGCAAACAAATTTCACAGTATCAGTAAAAATGATGAAATACCTGGGAATACCTTTTATAATAAATAAGTGGAACCTACATGAGAAGTATATAACCTCACTGAGAGATATAAAAGAAGGTCGTAGATAGGAAATTTAAATATCGTAAAAATACCAGTTCCCTTGAAATTATCATAGAATTTAACTTAATATCAATGAGATTTTTAAGAAAATATTAATAGTATATTGTAATAAAAATGCCAGTGGGATTTTTTGGAGGGTAACTTAACTGATGAAATTGTTCTAAATCTCATCTAGATGTATAAATACAGAATACCAACAAAATTTTAAAACATTGGATAAGTAATGGGGAAGAGTTTTCCTTTCTAGGAGTTAAGGCATATTAGAATGCTACAATAATTAAATGACATGTTAGTGGTATAAAAATAAAAATATTCTACAGGAGAATTTTGAGCTATACCATGATGTACATAAAAATATGTATAATTAAATAAGCTCTCAAACTAATGGCAAAAAAACTAATTATCTGGAAAAATATTTAACATAGATCTTCATTAAACACTAGGATAAATTTAGATGCGTTGAAGAGGTTAATTTAAAAATGGAACCGTTAGAAAAAGGGACTATTTGAATAATCTCAAAGTATATCAGGACTAAATATAAAAATACTGAAAAAATTCACCAAAAAATAGATCACAGACAAATTTACAAAAATATACTAATTTTGTGTAAAGTATGCAAAATTATATGGTGTCTGTATGCTTAAATAATATAATAAGTTAAAAGGCAAGCAACAAACCAGGAAAATATTTGCAACAAATCAGACAGCTATTTCTCTAACAGCCTTAGATTCTCTGATAATAGTGCCTGAGACAAAGGTTACACATGATTCTTTATTTAGGTCTGCAGTCCCAGGTAGCAAGTGTAAAGACAGGGACAATGAAATAGGGAGGAAGGAAAAACCAGTATGAGGATGCATTATCAAGTTGGTGATCATTGTAAGTGGCTGAAACTCAATCTTGCTTGGAACTTCTGAAATGCATCTCAGAAATGTCTATCCTAAAGGGTGAAAGAGGCAAATATTTATCATCTCCCATATTTGATTGATAAAGTTTAGCCCCATAGTCATTAGCTTCCATTTCTAATTAGCTCAAACATTAGTGTGCAGTGAACCATTCTGGCTGCGGTGCCAGAGAATCCCCAGAAAAAGCAATAAATATGAGCTAAGAGTTGAGGCAAGGTGATGCCGATTGCACCAGCCTAAAGCCACTTAAGGCTGCTGGGAACTGTTGACCATGGCAGTGGCCTAAGGGAAACGTGGAGCCAAAAGGATTTTTTAAATGGAGCACAAGAAGATCAAGTTGAGTCCATTTCTCGAACCCTCAGTGTTACCTGTACCTGCTGTTAAGTCCAATCCATCAAAGAGTCCCCTCCCAGAAGATAGTCAGCTGTAGTTTCTAGCAAAGACTTTATTCAGGAGGGTTAATGGAACAAGCTATTTTCCTTATTATTTGAGCAAATCTCAAGGTTATAACTGACATTTATTTTATCCTTCTTCTCTATCCCATGCTAGTTTTGCCAAACTCTCAACTAGTTCTTCGGCTGGTCTAATTTGCTTGCTGCTAGGATGACCCAACCTTTGTCTTTGCTTTTAGTTGCCTTGCTTTTGTTGGGCCATGGGTGTAACTGTAACAGGTCTTTGAAGCATTAACAGATACCTTGGTGAAGTCCCTCTTCCTTGCTTCTACTGTATGGCCCCACACCTAGTGTCTTAGGGTTATTTACTTCCATCAATATAGTTATTCCTTTCTTTATTCACTAGCCCACTGGCATGAAGTGACCAGGGTGAATTACAGATTCAAGTTCTCTGGATCTTTTTCTTTATTTCCTGTGGGAAATGTTTCCCCCAAGGTCCCAGACCTATAATCCAAAATAGCCTAGGGTTGGGAAACACAAATAGATTGCCAGGATAGGGACCAATCATATATTGACCCCTTAGTTATGGCCACTGGTTCAATACATATAACACTATCCAGCACTACCAGGTGTTGTTCACCATTCTGTTATCCTATTAGTGTAGTTGCTTCCAGAAGCTGCAATATAGGGCTACTGGATTTCCTGATATAGTGCCTATTTTCATACTTCCTTCAATAAATTCAATGAGCCCTTGATAAATAAAGACAATGATGGGCAGGCTACCATGCTTACAGATTGAGTATTCTGCAAGCCCCTAGATTCTGGTACTGACCAAGTTAATGAGCAGGGAGGGCAAAGGTATATATGGAGAAGAAACTGATTCTGATAAGCATAAGTCACTACATGCCTCCATAGTAGAAGACTTAGATGTAATCAGCCAGTCACAGGTGGCCACTCAATACTATACTGCAGGTTCGGTGTCAGTCTGTACTGTTGGCAAGTTTGGCATCTGGCAGTAGCAAAAGCCAGAAGCTTTGGTGAGGAGGAGCTGATGCTATTGGATCCATTCATAGCTTTAGTCCTTGATGACATATGACCAATTTATGTCATTTCATTTGTTGAGAAGAAATTTAAATGGCATTCACAGTTGAGTCATCCTGTACAGTTGATTGATGAGTGCCTTATCTGAAGTGGATGCTCTCTAGTTATATTAAAAGGTCCACATATTACACCCACTCCTATTGGTCTATTAACATATCACTTTCCTGTTTCTGAATTTCCAGTCATGTTTCTCCCGGCCTCCTTCCAATCAACCAAGTCATTTGTCACTCCCCAAGTGTCTCTTTATATTATTTTTAAATGATTTCCCCCCCCCCCGAAACCTCTCCCTATTCAAAGTTAAAGACTAAAGATACTACTTGCAGCTCTGTCTACTTGGAAGGATATTCCTTCACTATGCTCCTTTTGGCTACCCAAGAGTAAGGCTGTAGAGTGGCATTTCCATTTTTGGCATCAAGGTGATTCATGTATAAACTTAGGCCTGATAATTCCCTCACAATGGTTATCTCCAGTTGCATATTTTCTTAATACTCATGGTCAAGTCTTTAGTTTGTATTAAGCATACTAGAAGTTGTTTTTCAGTGCATGTAGTTCCCTTTTCTAGAAGGCATAATCTTGTTCCAGAACCTTAAGGATCTGTGCTTAACTCTCCTTTTGGGTTACTAGAGACTTCCACAACAGTCTTATCCACAACAAATATCTCTGGCAACATCAGCTATGCTGGAATATGTGGCTCAAGTAAAGAGCAACTCCAAGAATTGCAGTCTAATTCTGTTACTAAGTCCTCTCTTTCTCTGGGCTTTACTAAAATCTGGCAGTCTGGCCCAAGATAAAGTAACATGGGTCAGATTTAGTGTCTCACCTGAAACAACTGTAAAACTAAACAAAAGATATAAAAAATTATTTTTTAAAACCTGCACATCATTCAATAAAAGATTGTGATCCCCGAGAAATGGAAGAAAAACAAGCCTCATGATTGCCCACAACTTACTACCTTGAGAGAATTTTTAGGTTGTGACACAGAGAAGGAAAGCCTAGACAAAACCTAGAGGACTTTCTGAATTGAAGAGTGTTGAGAGTTTGCAAAGATCAAGCAGCTAGATTTCTCAGGGAGGAATACTGGAAAGGAGAGAGTTGCACAGAGAAATAACTCTGGAGACCTCCAGAGAGTCTTCCTCCAGTATTTGGCAGAATATTCATCAACTCATTTATGTGCGAAAACCACCCCAGGCCAGGGAAAGAACTACCCAAGAGGATTAGAGGTGATAGTTCCCTGTGCTTACACAGGATTGAGTAGGGTATTTGTCACACCAGCCATACAGAAAAACCTCATGATTCATGGGTTTATTGGATAGAGTATGCAGAATCGTCTTGGGTCCATGGTGGGGATTTATTAGCCCTAGACCAAATCCTGCTCTGGTTCTGCCTAACAAGTCTTTAAAAGCAAGACCTAAAAGGATGAAACTATTTCCAAGTATCTTCACAGTATTAAAGACCAAAACTCAAGTATATTTACAGGAATGCAAAAATATCTAGCACCCAACAAGATGAAAGTCATCTTAAATCTAATCAAAGGTTATCAGGCATGAATTGAGTCAGAAAAGCATGAGGAGAAAAATCAATTGATTGAAACCAAGCCAAAACAAATACCAGTGTTAAAATCAGCAGAGAAAGACCATGAAACAGTTATAATTGTGTTTTATGTGATCAAAGTTAGAGACATAAAAAATTGATGAGACAGAAATAAAACATCTGAAGATAAAAACTATAATGTCTGAGATAAAAACACACACTGGATGGAACCATGAGGAGGCAATAGAACTATTTAA
The DNA here is from genome assembly GCF_000164805.1 of Carlito syrichta. Taxonomy (NCBI): domain Eukaryota; kingdom Metazoa; phylum Chordata; class Mammalia; order Primates; family Tarsiidae; genus Carlito; species Carlito syrichta. Next base: position 830,348 of record NW_007255098.1, on the reverse strand, counting down.
AAAGCAGCTAGAAAAAATAAAATAATGAAAGTACAATAGAACTATTTAAAATAAAAGGCAGATAGAAAAAATAAAATAATGAAAAGAGCATTAGTGAGTTATAGGAAAGCTTCAGGGCATAATAAATTAAATATGTGTGCAATGTGTGGAATTGGAATCCCCAAAGGAAACAAGAAGAAAAATATTTGAAGATGTAATACTGAAAATTTTCTAAATTTGCAAATTCCAACTACTGGATTTACTAGTTAGTGCAATAAGGGAAGAAAAAAAACAAAAGGCATCTAGATTGTAAAGGAGGAAGTAAAGTGACATGGTCATCTGTGTAGAAAATGTGATATCTATTTATAACTGTTAATAAGTGAGGTTAGCAGTGCTACCGGATATAAGATCAATAAATAAGAATCAATTACAGTTCTGTATACTAGCAAAATATCTAAAAATTATATATATGTGTATACACACAGACTATATATATTTAAACTTTAAGATCGCCCCCAAAATCTGAAATACTTAAGAATAAATCTGACAAGGAATGTATAAGATCTTTACCTGAAAACTATAAAACAATGCTGAGAGAAATAAAAGATGTAAACGAATAGGCAGATATACTATACGTTTGAAAACTCAATATTATTAACATGCCTGTTTGTCTCCAACTAATTCCTTGGCTATAAGCTGTAGGCTTGAGATCCTAAGATAAATCACATAGTTAAAATTCATCACTAAGCCATGGAAAAGGTTCTTTACATGCAAAATCTGCTTCAGTCTCTCTATACTTGCTTAGAGGTATCTATTAATTAAGTCAAGAACTCTTTTCTTAGGTGAAACATAGCCAGTTGGTTTTTCACTCTCCAACCAAACTGAGTGTGATTCCCATCTACGTGTTCCTGCAAAGGGCTTAATTCCTCTAGTTGTCCCATTTTGATGTTTAACTTCAGTTTTCCTAACCTTGGTTTGTGTTAATTCTCTTCTACTGATTAACTCTTCATTGATCCTGTCCTCTATGCAGGCTTAGTTTACAAGAACAACATTTGGTTGAGATCTGTAATATTAATGTGGTATGGCCTTATGTTTATATTCCTCTCACAAAGTTGTATGGTATTTGTACTTATTTTGGCCTTAGTGTGACTGCTTTTTTCAACTCTTTGTGGTCATAGCAGATATGATTGTTTCTGGAGAATCTCTGAAGCAGAATTAGCATTAGGCCTTTTTAATTGCTTATTGGAAGTGATTTGGATTTAGATAATTAATCCCTCTTGGTCCTTTTGTCTAGGGATCATTATGGAAGCTAAGCAAAAAACTTTAGATGCAATTCCCAAACTAATCTGTAACATCATTCATTGTTGACAAATGCTTCCAAATGAGACAAATGGAAGCCTTTTAAATTTATGTTTCTAATTCACTTATGGTTATATTGTAATACTTAATAGAGAGTGTAGGTTCTTTTTCCATTATGTCTTGGTATGAAATTTTTTGACTGTGTAGAAACTAGCTTTTGCTTTCATACTTTATGTTTCATTATATCCATGATATAATGACTCCCGTTTTTTATATCCATAGAGAACCTTGCTTTATAAAGAATTAAGTAAATAGACATGCAGTAAAATATTTTTAGCCTTAAAAAAAAATTAGCATCCTCTTTCCCAGAGGTTTCTGAAATTTCTTTCTCATTGACTTAAGAGAGAGTTTAATCCTAGCAATTGATTTGACAGACTGGTTCCAGTTATGAGTCTATGCTTCACTAAATATGGATTTCACATTTACTGCCTCCGACTTGAAAAGGAAAAGTAGGAATAAATGAAGAATGAATGATCTCCAAAGTATTATTTATGTTAGGAGAAATCATGTAACCAGAATTCCAGAAGAGATGGCATAGGAATCTCTCAGCATTAATTCTTAAATCTTTGAATTGACTTTATAACTATTAATGAAGATAAAGTTTAAATGTTGCTATTCATGGTATGGTGGTATGATATTAGTAAAAAGATGTGGAAACTTAGCATATATTGATCCCTGAAGGGCTTATATTCCCCAGATGCATGTTTCTGAAACAACTACCAATTCTGTAGACCCTTAGTCCATCACCACAGGGACCTATTTACTACCCTTCTCAGTTTATTATAAATTTTGAAATAAATAAAATCCAGATCAGATAACTTACACAAATACAGTTTTTTTCATTGGATAGCTTCCATCTTTTCCATAGTGTTTATTTTGGCTTTATACCGATTATTCCAACTCTTTTGAAGGAATTAGGAACATAACCCTCAGCTCACTCAATGACTGGGACCTATTAATGAGCTGTATACAACTCTCTTTTTTTTTTTTTTTCCTGAGTTGGAGTCTCACTCTGTCGCCCAGGCTGGAGTGCTCTGGCATTCCCAGCCACCTCAGCCTTGACCTTCTGGCTCTGGCGATCCTTCCACCTCAGCCTTCCAAGTAGCTGGAACTACAGGCGTGCGCTACCATGCCCAGCTAATTTTTTTATTTATTGTAGAGATGAGGTCTCGCCAAGTTGCCCAGGCGGGACTCGAACTCATGGGCTCAGGCAATCCACTCACCTCAGCCTCCCAAAGCATGGGATTACTAGGCTGAGCCACCAAGCCCAGCCTGTATGCAACTTTCAAATTCCCTCTGTATCTCTTTCTTAACAAATTTTAGTCTGGATTTTTCATTTCATTATTTTGCTTTAGGAAAATACCAGCTATAGACTCATCCTACTTTAGATTATTGTAATTTTTCAAATTTTATATAGGAAATGTATAAAAATACAATTGAAAACAATTATTTATCATTCTGTTCCACAAAAGAGAATTTATCTGCTTCAAAGAAGGCTATAAATGACTTACAGTTATATCTTTTAAACTCTTTTTTCACTTTAAGTATAGACTTTGGGCCAAGATATAAGAGCTTAGTATAGACTTGGTTGTTTATTTTCATGCAAAGTAGATTATTTTCATACCAGCATAAAAATTATAATTGCAGAGAATAGTCTTGTCTGTTAATAAGTAAGGTTAGCAGTGGCATAAAATGGATGTTGATGGACTCCACCTGCCATTGAAAGAGATAAATCTTACATATAATTTTAATAGATTTGGAAATTGCTATGATGTTCCCTGACCACAGAGGGAAAGGTATAAATTTTCTCCTTTATACCGAAGACGTGGTTTGTCACTGGGACATGTATGTTTAGTCATAGAATCTTACAGTTGGAAAGGACTACTCAACAGTAACTATTCGAAAGCTAAATAGTATTTTGTCAGAGGTTTTTAAAATTTGAGTTTTTCATGTTCAGGAAAGCTCCTTATAATAAGCTAAGTTGTCCCAGTTTTTTGGGATTCCTTATCACCTAGTAATTTTTTTTTTGAGTTGGCATCTTCCTCTGTTGCCCAGGCTGGAGTGCAGTGGCACCATCATGGCTCACTGCAGCCTCAACCTCCTGGAATCAACTGATCCTTTTGTCTCAGCTTCTAGAGTAGCTGGGACTATAGGAGTGTGCCACCATGCCCGGCTATTTTTTTTTTTTATTTTAATTTTTTGTGTAGATGAAATCTTGCTGTGTTGCTTAGGCTGATCTCAAACTCCTGGGCTCAAGGAATCATCCCACCTTGGCCTCCCAAAGTGCTGAGTTTACAGGCATGAGCCACCATACCCCACCTAATGATGGTGCTTTATTGGGAAGTCTTAGTGCTTTATTGGGAAGTCTTTTTTTAAAGATACGATTTAATGAGGCGTTATTTAGGTTTTTCTGTGACCATAGTGATTACCTAGTAACTTTGGAGTATATTTAGCCAAAGTTGTTCTGGCTATTTTCTGTGGTGTAGAATTTTGAAGAGTTCTTAAACCTCAGAAACAAAACTTTCTGTAGTGTTAATTGCATAGATATTGGGTTGCTCTCAGTATCACTAGGCAGTCTATAGATTGGGCAGGAACATAGTGAGTCATAGTCACCCCAAGTTCCATCCTGAGAAGATACCGCTGCTGGCACCTCTGAACACTGGATGTCACTGCTTGAGCCACTGCCCGAAGCAATGTGAGGCACTGTAACACTCACACTTTTGCCCTGGTCCAGGGCTCCACTGTGTCCCCACCACCACTGCTATCAGATGAGTTCTCCCTCGGCTCTGTTCCTGGGCATTACCAGCCTCAGATTTAAAAATTCAGGGTATGTTTGTCTACTTGGCCCTGCTGTGTCTGATACCTGGTCCCTGTATAGTCAAGGGTTTGGGAATATCCATAAATTGTCTTTTGAGTCTTTAATTTGAGATAAGCTCTACCTCCACCAAAACTCCTAGGGTGGAAAATTCTCCAAATGTAGGGAAGTGGTCCAGATGCTGGACAGACAAAAACAAAAAAACAAAAAATGTCCACTTCAAGCAATTGTCCATGGGCTGAGATGGACCTGATGCTGATTCCTAGAGAAATTCTAGGGTTGTTCAGTGGTCCACTCAGAGTAGCAGCTCATAACTAAGGCATTCTCCTACTTATCAGATATGGACCTTCAGACTCTTTAGTTTTGTTGGGATTTTGTGTTTGATTTTCTTTGCCATTCCTGATGATAAACTGGCCCTGGAAAACATTCTATTATTCGAGTAGAATTCTTCCTTGATACAATGAATGCAAACATTCTCTGCTGTGTTGATTTGAAATAGGAACAGGCATTTTCTATATTTTTGTGGCATATGGTGCTAAGATTTTATCATATTTTCTTATAAAGAGCCAGGAAAATTTGTCTGCTTAAAAATGTGTGTTTATAAACAATAGACTTACAATGAATATTCCCATCTGTTGAGTGAACATAATTTTTGTAGGACTTCCTGTAATAGGTAGAGGACTTTGCAACTTTTTTGTATTTTTTTCCCTGGTGAGGCATTAGACTTAAAAGATGGTACAAAACAGCATATGCTCAATATTCAATTTTGTCTCTGTTTCTTCCTGTTGCTTGAAAGCAGTGCTATTTTTATGCATTAGTACATAGGATTACTACAAAAATTCATGAGAATTTAATATCTATTTAGCTACTGCAAAAGAGGAAAAAGAATGAACAATTATATAAATATGTTTATCTGTGTAGTTTCGCAACTATGTACTCCCATAACTTGTGCTATTTCTTTTCCAAAAACTTGTGTTGACTTTATTTTAAACTAATCTCAGCACTCCTCTCTATTCTAATTAGAGTATGTAATGGTCAAAGCTGCCCATCCTTCTAGTCTGGATTTATGACTTAAATAAATGCCTTTGACTCTGTCTTCAGTTGGATATTATGCTGATTGGATTCACTAATTAATTTTGTTTAAGATTAACTATTCCTCATAATAGAATAAAATTTTAAGATTAAAGCTCAGCAATATTTTTCCTTTTCATAAGATTTTATTAATCCTGCCATAGAATCTTAAGAAAGTTATCTAAGGGAAAACATACTTTGATTAATATTTACTTAATGTTGAATTACCTGTATTGTCTGAATGTTTTATTCACTTAAAATTATGCCTACCAGTTTATCTTTCAGGTAGCCTAATTGGACATACTTGACTAAAAAGATGAGCAATTAGTTGAATATAAGTGATTCAAGGTATGCTTAGGGTTGAGCAAATAAAGCATACCATACACCTTGTCTTTTACTTGATTTTTAAAGTTTCTCTGATTATACTTTGTATGAGGAAATATTTTTAAACCTTAGATAACTGTAACTAGAACATCTTTTGAAAGAATAACATCTCTGCATTTTCTTTTCCCCTTTTCAGAAAATAGGCTATGGTTTGAGTTCTTTTTCTGTCTAATGATAGACTAGACACCTTTTCATAAATAAAAACCATCCAAGTGTCAAGTTTTACTCTTTTTTTCATTCAAATATGATCTATCTTATTCACTTGTAATGTGCAAATATTCTGTTTTTATTTTTTAATGAGATATTACTGACATACAGAAAGCTGTACATATTAATATATACAATTTGATGAGTTTTGAGAGAAATATACACCGGGGACACTGTCATCATAATGTATGATGTAAACCTCATTATCACCTCTAAAAGTTTTTCCGGCTTTCTTTCTTCTTCTTCTTCTTCTTATTATTATTATTATGTGATAAAAATAAAAGTATATAGCATAAGATCTACCCTCTTAGTAAATTTTTAAATATGCAATACAGTGTTGTTAACTATAGGCACTATACTATGTAGTAAATCTCTGGAACTTACTCATCTTATATAATCAAAATTTTGTGCTCTTTGACTCTTCCCCGTTTCCCCTCCGCTGCATCCCCAGGCAGCCACCATTTCACCCTCCACTTCCATGAGCTTGACTGTTTTTGATTCATTTTGTAAGTTCTGACCATCTGTTTCTGGCTTATTAACTTAGTATAATGCCCTTCAGGTTCATCCATCTTGTTGCAAATGGCAAGATTTTCTTTCTTTTTTTTTAAGGCTGAATGATATTTCATTGTATGTATTTACTACATTTTCTGGGCTTTTTTTTTTTTTGAATTGGAGTTTCACTCTGCCGCCCAGGCTGGATTGCAGTGGCATGCTCCACAACCTTGACCAAGTGGGCTCAGGCAATCCTTCCACCTCAGCCTTCCAAGTAGCTGGAACTTCAAATGCACATCACCACACCCGGTTCATTTTTTTATTTGTTATAGAGATAAGGTTTTGCCAAGTTGCCCAGGCACATTTTCTTTATCCATTCATTTGTCAACAGACTTTTAGGTTGTTTCCATTTCTTGGCTATTGTGAATAATGCACAAATGAACATGGGAATGCAGATATCTCTTTGAGATCCTGATTTCAATTCTTTGTGTATATATCCAGAAGTGGGATTGCGGAGTCATGTGGTAATTGTATATGTGTTTTTTCAAGAAACTTCCATACTGTTTTCTATAGTGGCTGCACCAATTTATATTCCCATGAATAATTGTTCATTTTTCCTCACACCAACATTTGCTGTTTAAAAATTTTTTTTTAATTTTTAATTTTAAAATTGTGGGGTACAATTCAGGGTTAGTTGCACAAATATTCATTGTGCAGTTACCCTTGTTAATGAGATATGCCCCCCTCCTCTCCAGGCAGATTTCCACGTTGCCAATCTCACCTCCCTGCCCCCTCAACCCCCGCAGTTTCCTGCTACTGTCAATCCTTTTCTTACAGTATTACGATAGTTGTTCAAGGTCCTGTGAAAGATCACTCAGTATTATAGACTCTAAGTCCATCCAGGTTGCTGCAAAGTTCATGATTTTGTTCTTCTTTATGACTGCATAATATTCCATTGTGTATATGTACCACATTTTTTTAATACAGTCCTCTTTTGATGGGCAGCATGATTGGTTCTATGTTCTTGCTATTATGAACAATGCTGCAATAAACATATGTGTGCAGGTATCTTTTTCATAGAGTGGTTTGCGTTCTTTTGGGTATATTCCCGGTAGGGGGATGGCGGGGTCATATGGAAGGTCAATTTTTAGAACTTTTAGGAATTGAACATTCTTTTCCACAGAGGCTGTACTAGTTTACACTTCCACCAACAGTGTAGAAGTGTTCCCTTTTCACCACATCCTCTCCAGCATCTGTTATTTTTTGCATTATTGATGATGACCATTCTGACTCTCAGTGTAGTTTTAATTTTCATTTCTTTGATGACTAGTGAGTCTGAACATTTTTTCATGTAGCTGTTGGCTGCTCGTATGTCTTCTTTTGAGAACTGTCTATTCATATATTTTGCCCACTTTGTAATGAGACTGTTGGTTTTTTTCTTTTCAGCACGTTTGAGTTCCTTGTAGATCCTAGATGTTAGGCCTTTGTCAGACATACAGTTGGCAAATATTTTTTCCCAGTCTGTGGGCTGTCTCCCTGCTTTCTTGATGGTTTCTTTGGCTTTGCAGACAGTTGTCAGTTTGATGAGGTCTCACTTGTCTATCTTATCTCCTATGGCATGGGCACTTGGGGTTTTGATCAGGAATTGGATCCGGACACTCTGTAAGAGTGTCTCCAGCATTTTCTAAGGTTCTTATAGTTTGAGGTTTTATGTTTAGGTCTTTGATCCATTTAGAGTTGATTTTTGTGTATGGGGATAGGTAGAGGTCCTGTTTTAGTCTTCTGCATGTGACCGCCAGTTTTCCCAGCACCATTTACTGAATAGGTTCTCCTCTCCCCAGTGGTTGGTGGTGGAGGCTTTGTCAAAGATGAGTTGGTTGAGAAATTTTTTGCTTCTGGAATCACAATTCTATTCCATTGGTCTATATGCCTGTTTTTGTACCAATACCAGGCTGTTTTGATTATTGTAGCTTTATAATAAAGTTTAAAGTCTGGGAGTGTGATACCCCCTGGTTTTTTTGTTTGTTTGTTTTTGGTTTTTTTGCTGAGGATTGTGTTGGCTATTTGTGGTCGTTTATGTTTCCTTATAAATTCCTGTGTTGTTGTTTCTAGGTCTGAGAAGAATGTTGCTGATAATTTGATGGGTATTGCATTAAATCTGTAGATTGCCTTAGGTAGAATGGATATCTTAACAATGTTGATTCTTCCAATCTATGAGCATGGAATATTCCACTTGTTTGTGTCATCTTTGATTTCTTTGAGCAGTGTTTTGTAGTTTTCATTGTAAAGATCTTTCACATCTCTGGTTAGGAAGATGCCAAGGTATTCCATTTTTTTATGTGACTATTGTGAAGGGAATTGTGCTTTTTATTTGTGTTTGTTTATTATTGGTGTATAGAAATGCGATTGTCTTTTGCACATTTATTTTATACCCTGAGACTTTACCAAAGCCCTTTATCAGTGCAAGGAGCTAGTCATCTTTTTTCTCTCTGCTCTTCAGATTGACTAATCTCTATCAGTCCATCTTCAAGTTCACTGATTCTTTTTCTGCAGGCTAAAATCTACTGTTGAATCCCACCAGCAAATTTTTTATTATTTTATTTATTTAAAAATTTAAAATACTAGCTATTCTAACGGTTGTGAGATGATATATCATTGTGATTTTGACTTGCATTTCCCTGATGATTAGGTATATTAAGTACCCTTTTATATATCAGCTTACCATTTTTATGTCTTCTTTGGAGAAATGGCTATTCAGCTTCTTTACCTTTTAAATCTTAGGTTATTTGTTTTTTAGCTACTGAGGTGTTGGAGTTCCTTCTGTATTTAGGATATTAATTCTTTCTTAGGTATATATGGTTTGCTTAAACCTTTCTCTTTATTTGTCAACATGACCTAGAAGACGATTAATACACCATCTGAGATAGATCAGAAGGTGTGGGCACACCTCCTAATCTACCTCACTTCAAGAGATTGTTGTTTACTTGCCTGTGGATTTTAAAACATCCTAAGTTACAAAACTAGCAGTAAACCTGAAACAAGGTTTTTATGGAAACTATGTCTTTTAATTATTTTTTTCTTTTGAAAATATAATAAAATTTTAGATAGACATGGATTTGAAGGATGGTTACTTATAATCACAAGAATGGAAAAGAGAAATGAAATGACTTTTGGTCATTCAAAAAAATTAAAGTTAATGCCAGGGCATATGTGGAGAAGTAATAAAAGCAAATGTATAAATTATGTTGGGAGATGCCCACTCAGATGACTAGAGAGAGGAGTGTCCTGAAGCCATTGCTTTCTTTGCCTTAATGACCTCTATATCTTATCCTGAAAGTGTGTCATTTGAACTTTCATATAGAGTGATACAACACAGACTATTGTCAGGTCCAGGAATAATTTCTAGAATCTGAGATTCTGTAGAAAGAAAAGTATTAATATTTTTAAGGGGCTAGTTTAAATGTGATTACTTTTAATTATTTAACATTTCTCACTCATCCAACCACTCATGAGTAATATCTACTATGTGCATGGCACTGTGCTAGATACCAGATAGGGATACAATGACAAATACAACAGATGGGGATCCTAGCATATAATATTTATAGCCTAGTTGGAGAGACAGATATCAGTGAAATTATCTCAGAAATAAATTGTAATTGTAGCTATTGTCTTGGTTAGGGAAAGATTGCATAGATATTAGGTTACCAAAAATAAAATATTTGTTGAGCACCTACTAGATGAGATGCCACTGCTGTTAGATCTAATAACATCTAATTGTTGAATATAACCATTAACTCTAGATATAAGCATTAACACTTCTTTTTTGGTATTTGACAGGTATATTATTCCATCTTTACAGAAGCTTGATGCTGGGTTTTACCGCTGCGTGGTGCGAAACAGAATGGGAGCTCTCTTGCAAAGAAAATCAGAAGTTCAAGTCGCATGTATGTGTATAGTAAGGAGATCTTCAAATGTTAAAGAACAGAGATAAAGTGTCAGTGGGAAAGAGTGAAAATCACTTTTAACCATTGTAGGAATTGGGATTTTATGTTTGTTTCTATTTAGAATAGACTACTTGCTAAAATCAGTGAGAGATAAGCAACTAGTGTAGCTGGTCTGCTAAGAGGGCTAAGGAGGCAAATGCCACTTTTTTTTTTTTTTTAAAGTTGAAAAGATTAAGGACCCTATAAGGCACTGGGAGGTTTAAAAACTGAATAAGATGCTCTCTGTTTTTTGAATCCGCTGCTGTTTCTTTGTATTATATTTGGAATCAAAATGTTTATAAAATAAAAACTTAAACCCACTTAGGTTCAAGTTTTTCAACTCATTATCCGTTTTTTCTAAGTATGATTTGTGCAGAAATTTTTTTGTTGCATTGCAAAAAAGTATATGAACACTAAATGTCCCAGATGGTATTAATATTATAGTGATTTATTAGTTCTTTAGTGAACACATCCATTTTGGAGAGTGAAACTTTTAAAGTAACTGAAGGAAATATCAAAATGCAGGGAGCTTAAATTTTAATGTAATCTTTATGAGAAACAGAAGAGTGAATTTGACCTGTGCAAAACATTTAGTTCCTTTTCGAATCCATATTCTGTGAAGGGTAGGATCTATGCAAAGTGGCCTATCTGCTTTATTATATTTCGAATTTACTGTAAAAATGTTTCTTTGTTTAAAAATCTGGAAAATAATTATCAAAATTTGAATTACATTTTAATTTATCATACAGACTTTGGAAACACCAAAGAACTCCTAAGTTGGGCTGTGCTGTTCAATGATGATGACATTTTCTAGTTTTTAAATTTTAACTTCAGTTAAACTTGTGACTTTCAGTGTTACTATATAAAATAAAATTATATCTAGTTATTCTACTATTCTACCATGAGCCTAATGACTGAGTGAGTTGCTAATGGTATACATGTTTGATTGTTTTTAAAAATTTTTCTAAACTGTAATGATGAAGTCACTCAGTTGAATCTGTCTGCAGAATAATTCAGAACTTTCATTCAATTGAATAATTGAGAACATAATGAAAAAATAAAGACTACAGATCAATACCCAAACCATTTTTGAATAAGTTAAGAGCTTTGAATTTATTATAATATAGTAAATTCTATTTTATAAAATTGAGTTTTGGGCTTTTTCTTGATTAATTATTTATATCCCTGTTTCTATTCTTTAGCTCTTAGATTTAAAAAAATCTTTCTTTTCTCCTTCCCTTTGATAACAAATTTCATTCTGTTTTAAAATAACCATGAATATTTTCCTGATCTGTTTCATTGGTCTCTTTAATCTTTTCCCTCAAAATATCAGACACTGTAATATAGAAAATTTATTCTGAATCAAAAAGCCATTTACAATAGAGTTCATCTATAGAATACTTCAAACTTATATACATTTAAATTTGAAAATCAGTATTTTTCTATAACTGTATATGCATTTATCTATATCTGACCATAATACAGAAATTTTTTCAAAAATTTCAAATGTTACTAATTTAAAATTTAGCCATTTATACCCACATTCTAATGGAGATATTTTTTCTTGTGACCCATTTTTGAAATGTTTTTCACCAGTAGAACAAAGATTGGAACAAAACTTACTTGACCCAAATTAAGTCAACAGTATGGAAGTGGGAGAACGCTACATAAACTCTTTGATGCTTAGGAAATATTTCTCCCAAAAGATTTGTTAGAAGATAGTCACCTCAGAAATGAATGGAAGGAGAAACTGAGCAGAGAAAGGGCTGGTGCCGGGGTAGAACTAGCATGAAAGAATTAGTAACTGGGGGATATCTTGAAGCATTTTATTACAGTTTCTGTGAAAACTGTTTTATGTGGCACTAGGATGATTTTCAACAATTCATTTGAATATTAGAGTCAGTTGCAAATGCTTGTAATGTTGCAGTAAGACAAAAGCCATGTGATTCTGCTGATTAATGTGTGACTTATGAACCTTGGAGGTGCCTGACTTTGCTTCCTGCTTCACTCACAACCAGATCTGCATTCACTGGCACTGCCGTGCAGTCTTGCTTATCTTGTTGTTAAGAGTGGCAACGATGGTGACTGTACTTGAATAATTGAGAACATAATGAAAAAATAAAGACTAGATCAATACCCAAACCATTTTTGAATGAGATAAGAGCTTTGAATTTATTATAATATGTACTTATTTCCATTTCTGACCCCTCACCCCAAAAAAGTTTCCTAGAACTTAAAAGGGCTCATTTTTCTCTGCAGATATGGGAAATTTCATGGATATGGACCAGAGGAAGACGGTTTCTCAAGGACATGCAGTAGTTTTAAACTTATTACACATCACCAGCTGCCCCAGACCTCAAGTGACTTGGTTTAGAGAAGGGCACAAGATCATTCCAAGCAACAGAATGTAAGTTACTCCAAACATTAAAGCTTCACATACAATTGATGACATTTGTGGGCACTGTTTGCACAGTAAGTGTCCCAATTAAGGTTACCAGTGATTTGATAAAACAGCAGAGTCTAGTTATCCTACTTTAATCTTTAATCAACAGCTATTTTAAGACCAGCTTGGATACTTTTAAGCAGTTCAAGCAAATAGCCATGCAATGTTATTCTTCAGTATGTTGCATGCCCTAACACTAAAGCACCTTACCTATTCTTTGCAGTCCACTTGTTCTTTTTTTGAATGTACTTTTTAAGATGTCATTGTCATCCCTGAGTTGTGTTTAGCTCCAAGTACTAATTTAATGGGTGCTGGTATTTACTTATAGAGCTGTGACATTTTTTTCTCTCTTTTTATTGAGCCATGTTTGATATTGCTTTCTCTAACGATAAAACAGTAATTACTGCTTATTTCTCTTCATCCTTTTATTCTACCATGACAGTTTTATTTCCCTTCATCTAATTAGTGGTTCACCCATCTATTGCAGAATAGTTACTTTGTGATTAGTTAAGCATTATTTCAAGGTGTTCTTGCCTATCTCACATTCAAGATATTTATCTAATGCCAGACAGGTTTTCTTCACTTGGAGCTTTAAGTGATTAAAAATAACATTTGATATATATTTCATAACTGGACACTTTGCAAACTAAAGACAGTATTTTAAATCTAATTTAAGATAGTATTTTAAATATAAAGACTTCAAGGATGAACATTTTCAAAAGAATCATGAAAGGTGTAAGCTTATGCTTAAAGTTAAACATTTATGCTTTCAGGTGGTTTTATTTAGGTAAAAATCAGTGAGGGGGAAAACTCTTGTTTTTCTTTTTTCAATAAGTATATGTGTAAGATAGTATGCTGAATATGTTTCAAATGCAATTATGAAAGTAACTTTGCAAAATAAACTCACTTTGTCCCTTACCTAAGTATCTGTGGAATTCCTTCTCTGCCTATTATCTCCATTCCTGTGAACCCTGCTTGAATCTAAACTATTCATAAGCTTATTTCACAAATGTTTAGAAGCAGAAAAAATGGAAATATATACATATATATAATCCATATTTTAAAATTCTAGTAAAAATACCTTAGAAAAAGGGATAGCTGCTATCAGTTTTTCTTTATTTGATTAAAAGTTACTTAGGTATCTGCCCTTATATTGATTCTAATCATACAGATGCCTCTTGAGTTTGGGTAAAACAGAGGATCAGTTTTTCATTGTCTTAGTAGACTGTTAGGCTTTAAAAAGAGAGCTAAGGTGCATTCTTGTACAAATATTCTGGAAGTTTCCAACATTGAGCACATTATGACTAGGCGATGTTGGGATAAATATTGGGGGGAATTGGTACCAGGATGAGCTTTTAATTAATGTCAGCAGATCATTTTAACTTGATAGCAAATAAGTATGTATTAATTCATTTGTTGGTCTGTGATCTGGCTATATTCATGAGAAAACAGTTAGTCAAGAGGTATGAAAGGGCACAGAATGAGGAGACTTAATTTCATAATTTTTTTTAAACTGGCAAATGCATACTGAAGACTTTATTTCCTGGTGAACTAATAAAGTAAAGATGCTAGTAGTTCTTTAACTTAGTGTAATAACAAACAAATGGTCTGCTTACAGCTGTGAAGCTACTGATAAATCTCTAATTTCAGTAAAATAATGCAGTATGCCTTTTTTTTTTAAAGAGATGAGATGAGGTAGATTATAGATATTTACACTTTTGCAAGGCCCTTTAGTTTCATATTTTCTACCTCATCATCACACCACATTTTTTAAGTACCTGCTGTTCAAGATAACATAAATCTGCATGTGCATGCTTTTCTCAACAAGTTTATACATCATTCAAAGATATGTTGCTTTCATATCCCAAGTATACTGATTTGATCTTTATGAGTTATGTGAGTGCATTAAATTATCACATGTACCCTGAAACTATGTGCATCTATTATGCATTAATAAAAAAGTTTAAATTTAAAAACAAAAGAATAAATATGAAAAATCATAATAATATGAAAGATATTGGAAAAAATAAAATTGCTTTCCACTTCTACGGAAGTACAGCTTTTGAATGAAGATAGAGGGCATCTGTATTCCTCCTGCCCATATGGTTGGTAGGCACCTCTGATGGCATTTGATTTGTTCTACATCAGCAGAGGTGCCATTTAAAAACTGGAACATGTGACTCAAAGTGCTTTGCACAAATCGAAATACAAGTGAAACTTCTGCTCCTGTTTTTAACTTCTTTATGTGAAGTCGGTTCCCAAATACAGTGGGGGAGAGTACCTTTGTTACGTGGTGGAGGAACCTAATTTCCTCTCCCTCCTCCTATTTTTTTAACATTATTTCATGACCTTTAAAATGGGAGCTTTAGGTTTACAATTAAATTATTTATTTTCATTTTTAAGGGAAACAGTAAGTGTAATGATTCCCAACTGAAAAAATTAATTGAATTGCCTATTAATACTCTTAACAGGAGCTAGCTATTATTAATTGAGTATCTACTTTAAGCATATCTTCTCTTACAATTGCCTTCTGAGGCAGGTATAATTAGCTCCACTTATAGCTATCAGAACCAAAGAGTATAAATGTTAAACAACTTACTCAAGGGCAACACAACTAATGGCAGAATTGGGTTTCAAATCTAGGTCTGCTTGACTCTAAATCCTGTGTTTTCTTCTGCATCGGGCTAACTCATCTTTTCACTTTATTTGCTAATCATTTTTCATGCTTTTGATTATATTTTTTGTGCATTACTTCAGTCTTTTTCTTCTCATTTTTTAGAAGGCTAACTTTCAATTTGAAATAACAAAGGTTAGCTTGGGTTTGCATAGAGGTGGTAAAAAGTGTCAGATACTGTAATTTTGAAATTTTGAAAGTTCTGTTGGATTAGATATAGGATATATGAGAAAGAGAGAATAACCATTGATAACTCTCTGATTTCGGGCCTGAACAACTGATAGGATGGAGTTACCTTTTCCTGAAAAGGGAAGATGATCTTGAGAGAAGTGAGTTTTATGTGTATAGGGGAAGGGTTGGTAGTGGTGTCTGCAATTTGTTTTTGACACATTACGTTTGAGATGCATGTAGATAGCTAAAAGGAGTCAGGGATTAGATAATTATATATATATATAGCAGGTATATCGGACTCAAGTCAGCAAAGAGTCTAGGATAAACTTGGGAGTTATTGGTGTATTCATGGTATTTAAAGCTCTTTACAAACCTACAAAACAAATAAGCCAGTAGGCCAGCCCAAAGACTCTCATTGTATCGGTTAAGATGCTCTTGGAGCTGGATGCAGTGGCACAGGTCTGTAATTCCATTTGCTCAGGAGAATCACTCGAGCCCAGGAGTTAGGAACTGGCCAGGGCAACCTAGTTAGTCTTTAAAAAAAAAAAAGACTGCTCTTGGCTGCAAGTCCCAGAGGTTGATTTTGTCTATCTTATACAAAAAGAAAATGTAGTGGACATGTAGAGAATTACAGAACTGAACCAATAGGAGAGGACTAGAGGACTTAGTGGTAACCAAGGCTGCTCCTGAAGCCCAAAGAGCAAGGAACAAATTAACAATGTAATTGGCTTCCCAGAGACATTCAGGTCTTAATTCCTGGAACTTGTGGATGTGTTCAGTTACTTGGCATAGGTCATCTAAAGTTTCACAAGCAACAGGGAGCTAATACAGGTGGGAGGAAGGTGGGAGGGTGGGAAAAAGGAAACTACTTAGCCATGAGTGCAGTTAAGATTTAGTGTCCATACCCTATGACAGGCATGTGCCTGTGAGCTGGCAACTCTCTTTCAACATCTTGCTTTCAGGCTTTAATCTTGCCTTCAATGTTTAACCAGTAAGAGTCATGTTCCAGTGTCTGTGGCTTATACATTAGAGAACAGAGGTCTAATTCTCCCAAGCTTTATCTGTTTCCTTTTGGGAGGAGAAAGGCTAAGCATTCCTTCTCCTCCATATGTAGTAGAGGTAGTTCCCTGGATTTACTTTGACTATCTCTTAGCAGGCACTCTTCAGAATTCTTGGGATCTTAAAAACACCATTGTCCTGAGATTTATGGCTTTAGTCAAAACTCTGTAACAAGAGTAAAAACTTCAGCATCCTGTTATTTATCTTGAATTGACTGTTCACATGTGTAGGTCCTGTCTACTCAAATAGTTTTCTGCCTTCCTGGGGTGTTGATCACCTAAAGTATTTTTGTTTTTATAACTCTATCTGGCCTGGTATTATGCATAGCAGATATGCAGTGCTGTAGTGGCTAAATGAATGAATGTGAAGAAAAATCATGTAATATCTGCAAACATCCTCAGTAGAAAAAAGAAAAAAAAGAACAAATCTCAAGAAAAAAATGCTGTTGATGGAGTGGAAAAGTATCTTGGAAGGGCAAGCAATATTTTGAAAGAATTGAGAATAAGTTATATTCAGAATTTTGCATAGGTAATTATAGGTTTTATTTATCTGAGAAGTAGAAAAACATGCATGTTTCTTTCTCTGATTTACTGAGTGCAAAGAGTATGCTATCTTTGTGTATCGAAGATGATAATAGTTTTGCCTTAAATGTAGTCTAATTTGATACTAAAATTGTTCTGTGTCATTTTGGTTTCGATATATTTTCTTTTCTCCATTTCTCAAAATATGAAAAGTGAATGTTAATGGTATACAATATTTCTTTTACCTCCATGAACTAACTTATGTTGGTAGTTATCAGATTAGGGCAAAAAAACTTGTTCTGTACAATGCCGTTCTTTTACTTAATTGCAGGTTCTTGTGCTCAGACTTCATCCTGCAGCCTCCCTGACAGGAATATGTAAGCACAAGTGTTCTTGCACGTGGTTTTCCTGGAAATGCGAAGTTTATAGATTAAATCCTCCAGTCAGCTTTGCAATAGATGAATTGCCAGTAATGATCTGGATTGTGAATTATAGGCAGTAAACAGCATCCCAGGTGACTTAGAAACAGTCGGACTCATAATTGTCCATGCTTAAATACTTGAACATCCATTAACTTATTACCATTTCATTTCAATTGCTTCAAGAAAGATTCATTTAAATTAGCACTTGCATTGGAAGTTACAACTTAATGCTTGAATGAAGTACATCTGGTTTTAATAATATTTGTATAGTTAACTGGGCTTTCAAAATAATGTGCTTTAAAAAATTTTATATTTTATAGGCATTTTGTGAATGTTTATAGGGTATATCTATATGTGTGAACAGAGCCATTTTGTTGAGGAGATACACCATAACTCTGACTGTAGGCAAATTACTTATTCTTTGTGTGTCTCCATTTTCTTTTGTTTAAAATGAGGAAGATTTACTAATTACTTTTAAGATCCTTTCTGGTGTCAATATTTCCTGATACTGTTATGGGAAGGGGTACACGTGGACAGCTGTGTCTACCCCTCCTTTTTCCTTTATGCGTGCCATGAATGTTTACTAAGTACTTACTCAGTGCCAAGTACGGTTTGGGTTGCTAGGGACATAAAGGGGAATAAGGCATCCAAAGTACCATCACTGATGAGGTTGTGCTCTAGTGTGGAAGCAGGTTAATAAATAGGATACTTTTAGGTGAAGATTAATGATGTAAGTGTGTGAATATGGTAGGATGAGAGTCTTGAGCTGGAGGGGGTTGAATTGAGTGGGGAAGGACAGCCTGTCTCTGGAGTTGACATTTTGAAAACCACTTTATTGAGCTCTAGTTTACATACAACAAAATACACAGACCTTAAGCACATAGGTTGAGGAATTTTAGCAAATATGTCCATAGTAGCCATTGTCATCCCAGTCAAGAGATCTCCCTTATATCCCCTTCTGCAGTTAGAACCCTTTCCTCTAACCACTAATTGAATTTCTATTTCCTCAGGTTAGAGTTACCAGTTGTAGATTTTACATAAATGGAGTCATTGAATATGAAATCTTTTGTATATGGCTTCATTCATTTAACATACTTTCTATACTGTTCTCAATGTAATATTTAATAATGACAAGAATTAATGATTTTTGAGTGCCAGACACTATTATAAGGGTTTATATATAATGAGTCACTTAATCCTCACAGCAGCCTAGAAGGTTGGTACTATTATTGTCATCACTTTCCTGATGAGAACTAAGGCATAGAGAAGTCAACAGCTGGTCAGTGTTAGAACTGTTTGGCTCCTGAGTCCACACTGTTCCCTTCTGTGCTGGGCTTCTCTCTTAGGTTAATATCTGAAAGATGCACAGGAGCCAGCATCACACATCTAGTGGATGAATGATCCAGGCAAAGGAAGTAAAAGCAAGAAAGAACTTTATGTTTTTGCTAAACTGAAGCAACTATGACCCTATAGACCCCAGAATCTGGGAAGGGATCTGGATATTATTCTCAATACAGTGGGATGTCCTGGAAAGGGTTTCTTTTTTATTTCTTAAAAATGTTTAAAATTATGGTAAAATATAACATAAAATGTATTATTTAACCACTTTAGGGCATACTTAGTGGCATTAGGTATATTCATACTGTTAGACAACCATCACTGTCATCCATCTCCAGAACATCTTTTCATCTTATAAAACTTTGTATCCGCTAAACAATAATTCCCCAAACCCTCCTTCCCCCAATGTCTGGCAACCACCATTCTACTTTCTGTCTGTATGAATTTGCCTATTCTAAGTACTTCATATAAGTGGACTTATACAGTATTTGTCATTTTTTCTTCCCATTTTTAACTAAACACAGTATTTTGAGATAATTGTAGATTCTTGCAGTCAGAAGAAGTAATACCGGGTAATCCCATGTACTTTAGTCAGTTTTCCCAAATGGTAGGATCTTGCAAATCTAGTACAATATAACAACCAGAATGTTGAATTGATACAGTCAGGATATTTAACATTTCCATCACTACAAGGATTCCTTGTGTTGCCCTTTCATGGTCACAACTTCTTTCCTTCTGCCCTCACCCCCTTCTCAAATCCTGGTAATCACTAATTTGTTTTTCATTTCCATAATTTTGTCATTGCCAGGGTATTACATAGATGGAATCATGCAGTATGTAGCCTTTTGGATAGGCTTTATTTACTTGGTGAACTTTTCTGATTCATCTAGGTTGTTATATATATCAGTAGTTGGTCCTTGTTATGTAGTATTCCTTAGTATGCGCATATTATAGTTTATATAATCATTTGCCTGTTGAAAGACATCTGGGTTGTATCCAGTTTTTGGCCATTGTGAATAAAGCTGCTGTAAACATTCTTGTACAGTTTTTTGTGTGAATATAAAACTTGATTACACATGCACACACAAACATAATGCCCAGGAATGGAATAACTGGATTGATAGATAGTACTTGCATGTTAATATTTTTTTAAGAAAATGCCAAACTGTTTTCCAGAGTGACTGTATCATTTTATAGTCCACCAGCAAAGTATGAATGATTGACTTACTCTGCTTCCTCACTAGTATTTGGTGTTGTCGTGATTTTTTACTTCAGTCACCCTGATAGGTATATAATGATATCCCATTGTGTTTTTAATTTTTATTTAACTAATAGCTAATGATGTTGGACATTTTTTTTAATGTACCGATTTTTAAAAGAACCAAATAAAAAAAAACTTATTACTGTGAAAAATGTATTCATTTATTTAATAAGTCAATTGAATGGGTGAAAGAGCAGACAATATGCAGCTAAAGTGAGACTTATTGTTCTGGTAGGTCTGAAGAAATTACTCAGAATAAAGCACAGGGATAAATCGATGGAAAATGTAGAAGAAAGACTAAGAGATTTAGAGGATAGACTAATCAGTAGGCATCTAAGAGTTTCAGAAAGACTGGCAAGAATGGGGGAAAGATAACATTCAAAGAGATCACTGCTAAGCTAGTTCCTAAAATGATGAATCATCAGAGTCAAAAAGCAGAAATGAGCTCCAATTAGGATAAATAAAAATAAATCCAAACCCACACCTGTTATACTCTAACTGCAGAACATCAAAGACAAAGAAGAAATCTTAAAAGCAACCATACATGGAATTCATGTTGCCTCAAAGGGACAGCAATCAGATGATAGCTGACAACAATAATAGAGAAGATATAATAATATATTTGCAATACCAAGGGATAATATGTCATCATAGAATTCTGTATTAGCTAAGCCAACATTCCAGAATGAAGGAAAAATGAAGATATTTTCAGACAGGACTGAGCATTTCCAAGAACATTGTTGAAAGATCTAAGAATGAGTTTGAGGAAGAAAGATACTGAATCTGGAAGAAAATAGAGTATTAGAAGTTTTGGTCTTCATTTTATTATTGTTTTTAGTTAGGAAATTTTTAATGATTAGAATTTAAAAATATTTAAATAAAAGATAAGAAAGTGGAGATAGCAAGTTGAGGTAACTTTTGGTTTTGTTTTGTTTTGTTTTTTTACTATGAATGGCTGCAGGGAAATGGTGCAGTATCCACAGTGGGTACATGAAATGTGGGAAGTGCCAGAGAATATTTATGTGTTCTCCCAATAGAAGGGAGAATGTGGAAATCCAAGTGTGTGTGAGTATCCTGGGAGGAGCCAAGTCCTGGCAAAGGTAATGTGGGCATCCATAGACTGGTGTGAGAAGGAGGCCCTGGAGTTGTGTGATACATGACCTTCATGACTGCATGCAGTGACTCATCAAAGTCTGGCAACTTTTACTCTAACAGGACAAAAGCCAGCATATAGTACGAATGCATGTTGTTTGATAAACATGCCTGTGGAAAATTGAGGGATTTATTGTGGATTTTTTTTCCTCTGAATATTTGGATGAGCTTATGAGCTTAGAGTGAGAGGTGTTACAAGAAGAGAAGGTATTATATAATCACTTAGATAGTCAAAAACAAACTACTGAAACGTGAGGCTTATGGGGAAAACTTGAGTGCAAGTGCACATTTGCAGTTTGTGGTAATGAATTTCTTCAATAAAGTGTAGAAGTTCTTTGCAGTTGTAGATATGGCTGTTAATTTTTCAAAGAAGTTTGCAGTCTAGCCTAACTATTACATGCAAGTGAGGAAACCAAGATGTTGAGGGTGTTACAACAGGGTGATGGGTCTTGGCTGTCTCTGAGTTGTATACTGGAGGAAGTAAAGGGTGTTTAAATATGATAGAGTCACAAGACTGCAATAATCTATTGATTGGTAGAATAATTGCAGTGGGCAAGGAAGAAGTGGTATATTAGGCACCTCAGGTTCCTCATTTTAGTTGCTCCATTCAGTTCCAAATAGTAGACTTCACCCATTTAAAGGAATTTGGTGATGCAGTTGAGAAAAGTGGCAGACATATTTTTGTGGGGTGAAATTTGATCCTCTTGGAATCACAGTGGGTGTATGCAGGTGGGTCAGCAAATAGATTACTGACTCCACCCCAGCAGTACTGTTGGGTGACACATGGCTTCATGCAGCCTCTCTGAAGTCATCCTGTAGGCTACCCCCCACCTCTGTGCTGTCTCCTCTCTAGAGGGTTGATGTGTAAACTGTTGCAGGTGTCTGATTTCCTGAAAAATTGGGAACACGTGGGATATTTGGAATCTAGACTTCAGAATGGAACTTCTGTTGGGGTAGACAAAGTTTAGGGGGCCTGAAATAGCATGGAGATGGTCGTCAACATGGATGTTCAGCCAGCTGGGAAACAGGAGAAGAAGGTGGAGGAAGATAAAGAGCCAGGAGCTTCAGTCTTCAGTAAATGGGGAGGGAGGGAGTAAACAGAACCTTGGTTGGGAACAGCATTGAGAAGAAATGGTAGTGCGGTCTGATGACATGGGCTTCAGAGAAGCAGGGATTTGGAAGGAGGGAGAGGAGAAATGGTTTGATGGTGCCTGCTCATGGCTACGATGGGAGTTGGTTCTGAGTAGACTAGACAATGTGAAGCTTTCCTAAAACTGCTTCTTTGGACATTTGACTACATTTTGCAGCTTGTAGTCTTACCTAGGAGGTCTCTGCCCTGGTGTGCTCAGCTACATTTATGATGCAGGGAGAATGGTCTCTTTCTCCTGGTGGTGATGTGAGGTGTAACATAAGAGAATGAGCAAGAAAGAAATTTGCCGTCTAATGTTTAGTAAAGTGAAATACGTTATATGCTGTATGCTACCCCTCAGAAAGTTATGCCTTGATGCTTGCCTTAAAATGTTATAGAAGTAGCCCTCTGCATGTCTGTACGTGTAGATGTCTCCTGTGACTTCTAGCAGACATGGATGAGAGGGAAGAGCCATGGAGTAAAGAATATGCTGGAACCATGGCCTTGACGTCTCTACTCCGGCATGCCTCACCTCCTGCCATCACCCTAAGTGCTTCTCCAAGTACTGGTTTTTAAAACCCAGAAAGTTCTTTTTCAGTTATTGTTTTCTTTACAATCAGGAAGATGGGCCACGGCGGGAGTCCCATTGTCTGAACTAATATGATCCTGGAGCAAATAGTGTCTGTCAAAATGGGTAGGAAAAAGATTGAAAGCATCATATTGCTTTAATGAATAGACTACAGACCGCTGAGAGAGGCTCCCTATTACTGTGCTTTATTCCAGAATCTCACTGTACATAGTGAGAAGTGGACTCAGATTGTTGTGAGAATTTATTTTTTCTTTCAGATTGTCAGATAGTGTGATGAAGGGTTACCTTATAAATAATATTAGATCCAGTTATGGGTTACATAGCCAGCAGTAAGTTTGAAGTCTCCATCACATGATGCGGTTCGACTTAATGAAGGTCATTTGAATGTCCTCTCTTTGGCAGGGCTTGTTGGGCGTCTGTGGGTAGCTGACACTACACCTGCTACTTTGGAAGAAAGGGTACATCATAGACAGAGAACCATTTCTGTGCAAACTGAATAGCCCAAGGGGGTGAGGGGTGGGGCTCCTAGAGTTACTTGGTTCCATTTCAGTTGGCTATGTAGTATTTAACTTGAACAACAAGAGTTTAATATTCTGTGTACCAATTTTTCATTTGAAATAAAATTCTACTTCATTTTACATGAGCAGATCTTGTGACAATAATGCATTTCTTTACAAATATTAGCCTATTATACATCTTAAGTCAGTTGCACATAATTGCATTTCACCAACTCTACATAATACTTTAATTAAAGCTAGGATAATTAAAATACAGTTTTAATGAACAATAAATTCTGAAGTTGCCAAGCCTGGAGTGTGTTAGTTGAATCATACCTTTTTCTTTTTTAGCTCTTAAATCTGTATCCACATTATGTTTTGAAATGGTAACAATCATGACCAAGAGGCTTCTTAAATGCATATAATAGTATGTACTACTAAATAATATGTTTCTTTATAGCTGCCTTATATATCTGTCTATGCCTCTTGCATATAGTTGATTGTTTCCTACTAACTATAATCCCTCGAAACAAGGATTGGGTTTTCTTTGTCTTTGAAGGCCCAGCAACTTAGAGCAGTGCTTGGCCATATTAAATAGTGAATATTTTCTTGATGAGTAGATAAGTATTTCTTGTATGAATAGATAACTAATAACACATGATTTCTTCTGGGAAGTTGGTGAAGGACAAAGTATACTAGACTGAGACTCAGAAAACAGGGTTTTCTCAGCCCTACCACTTAGTAGCTATGTGACCTTGGACAAGTCAGCTAACTATTCTCAACAAAGTTGAGGTAATGGTATATCTCAAATGGAAATAATAGTAGCTACCTCCCTAACCTCTTGGAAGTGTAGTTGAGTATATTTATTTGGTAACTAAAACTATTGGTGTGAAAACACTTTTTAACCTGTAAAGTAAACAAAATGTAGTGATATTATTATCACCCCACCTCTGCTCATTAGGCTCTCTAATTAAACACATGAGCACACATTAGCATTCATTGTCAACTATTCTTCATCTCATTTGTAACTTTATATTTTAAGATGGTTTTCGCAAATTGAATTTTGACCCTTAGTTAGTGACATCTTGTAACAGAGAATACAAGGAGATATGCCCCTCCATCCTCTTTCTCTCCCCTCCTTCCATTCCAGTTACAATGGCCTTGAGAACTTCAAGTGAGTCTTAATGTTGGCTGGGTAATGTATAGTTTATTATGCAGTCAAATATAAGTGATTCACTAGCTTTTCCTTTGGATTATCAATGTCAGTGATACCTTCCCCCAAATACAGGTCATTTGTTCCTTTGACAGGTATCTCCTTGCACTGGTGTTATACATGAAACTTACTCTTGAAGCACCAAGTTCTTCATAAAGCAAATGTGGTTTGGAACCTGGCTAAGGGAATACTACTGGAGTAAAAAGTCAAGAAGACTTTGTAATGCTGTTTCATTTGTAACTCTGACCTAGGGCATGGTTCTTAAGAGTAGCTTCTGGTGACACTCCAGGATGCATATCACCTGTACATCCGTAGTGAGCCAAGGATCAGTGGGATGCAGTCTATACATGCTCTTTGGGGACTCTGTCATACAAGCCTGACCTCATCTGGTCTTATCCCAGAGTCTTCAGGAAAATGTCTTGGATGCCAAAGTTACTTTCTACCACACAGAGGAGAAAGAGAAAGCTGCTCTCTAGAATGATCCCTAGGGAAGAAGGGATGCATTCAGATCTCAAGGAGAGTCACAGAGTGCATGTCCCATCCCCGGATATTTGTGCACTTTAGGACTGGGACCATGAGGAAACTGTAAACAGGAAGGATCAAGGCAGTGGGGCATTAGGGAGGGCAGAACATATTAAGCACATGAGAGGTGGACCACATGAAGTTGGCAGGAGGTGCTGTTAGAGTTGACATCCTGTGTCCACAGGGTGAATATCGTCTTTTGGGGAAGGGAGGCTGCATTCCTGGGAAGGGCGCAGCGCACCCTGAAGAGTGCTGGAAAGTGGATAAGGAACACAACTCTCTGAAAGTGAGGATCCTACACAAATGTGAAGTGTGCGTGGAGCAGGATAGGTATGGAAAGCACACTGGGTTTAAAGCAAGAAGAGTGACTTTGAGAACCACCTGTGTTCTATGGTCATTTCTGATTTGGGGCAAAATTCGCTTAATGTTTGGAGGACTCTTTTTTTCCTTCCATGTGTAAAATGGGATCCAGCCAATTCTGTGAATGACTGATGTGGGACCATTTTTCACCTGTTGGTTGGGAAAGATGAGGAGTGAAGAGAACTGACTGTCCTAAGGGGGATAATGTTCCTAGAAGCAAGAGTAAGTGATGTACAGCCCATGCAAATGTTGTGGGGGGGCATACATTTTTCTTATCTTTCTGCACGTCTGCTCTGAATCTTCATGGTGTGGCTAGTAAAGAAAGAAGAGGAAGCATTATGACACCAATTTTGTGGATGACTGCCTGGGGGGAGAAAGTGGCTAAATGATTTAAGGTCAAATAATATGCTTGGGATAGAGCTGAGGATAAAGTTCAGCATTTGAATGATACATTTATGGTCATTTTTATGAATGTTTATGAAAAGTTGATCTCAACTTTCCCATAAGGGTGGTGAAATGGCAGAATGGGGCTCTGCCTTGGGCCTTTGGCAACCTTTGCTTTGACCCCAGGATGCCATGTGTGGCTAGTTATCTAAAGGCAAATCTCTAACTTCTGTGAAGTTCTTTTTCGTCATCTGTAAAATGAATAAACTGGCTTGCCCACCTCACAGGACATTTATTCTTGTGCTTAATAATCACATACCATGACAGAGCCTTTCATGAATTATAAAGTGTCATATCTGTGTGATGTGGAATCATTTTTTCATGAGGACTCATTCTTTGCTATAATGAGATCTGACCAAAGCCGAGTTATATATAATTACTAGAGTATTTGCTTCTAAATGACAGTTCCTAATATCATGGTCATCCTTTATGTATTCATTCATTCAGTCAACTGGTCATTCATTCAGCACTGTGCTAGGCTCTGGGGATAAAAGATCAGTAGATTAATAGCCAGGCATGGTGGCTCATGCCTGTAATTCCAGCACTTTGGGAGGCCAAGGATTGCTTGAGTTCAGGAGTTCAAGACCAGCCTGGGCAATGTAGAAACACTCTGTCTCTACAAAAATTAAAAAAAAAAAATCAGCTGGGTGCGGTAGCAAGCACCTGTAGTCTTGGCTACTGGGGAGGCTAAGGTGGAAGGATTGCCTGAGACTAGAGGGTCAAGGCTGTGGTGAGCTATGGTCATACCACTGCACTCCAGCCTGGGTGACAGAGTGAGACCCTAACTCAAATAATAATAGTAATAAGATCAGTAAAATGATTCTGGCTTCTCAAGGGCTCATAATCTGCTAATTGGATTAGAGCCATCTCATAGTAGTTTATCTAATGCAGTCTTTTTTAAATAACATTTTTATTGAGATGTAATTTACCTACCATAAATTTATCTTTTTTATAAAACCATCCAATTTAGTGGTTTTTAGTATATTCATGGAGTTGTGCAGCTATCACCACCATCATCAGGAGGAGGAGGAGGAGGAGGAGGAGGAGGAACCAAATTGAGAATTGTCCATATATCAGAGGTTATTTAAAGCCATAGGAATGGATACTCTTCCAGAGAGAGATTTTAGAGACAGAAGGGAAGCAACCTCTGAGGAATTCCAAAGAAATAAGATACCCACAACAATATAGAAAGGGAAGCTAGGAAGGGAAGGGGCAACCAGGAGAGCTTGATGCCATGGGATCACCAAGAAGAGAACCTTTTTATCTAATTGCAGCCCATAAGTGGTATGAGTCGAAAGGACTTGAATTTCAGCTCTAAATAAGTACAGGCCAACAACTAAATAAGATAAGAGATCAACAAAGCATAGGAAGACAGTGGGAAATGTGAGGGAGGAAAAAGAGAAGTGGAGAGAGAGAGAAGGAAGGAAAGTTTATCTTTCTATAGCCTTCACCTTTGAGTAAAACCTGCATATGATGGACTTGGCTCCACAGCCTGTTTGGGAAAAGGTCCAGTTTCACTTTCCAGTGTAGCTATAAAATAGAAGGCCCTCCAGAAAAAAATGTGTTGTGGACAGATTAGAAAGTTTAAGATCAAACAACCATAACAACACTAGTTCATGCTTCACCCAGAATGATTTTTCTTCATGTTTTAGTGCTTGGTCTTTGTCATAGCTGATGGAATTGCACTGTTTTACCTTGGAAGGTTATAAATAGGGAGGCATCCTTAGGACTTATTTATCTTTGAGAACATGAATCTTTCTTTCTTCAGTGTAGACTTGCCCATCCATTGTTAGATGAGGTAAATTATTATATCTGAGAGATAAAGTATGTTCTTTGGTAATGTGTGTATGCTTTATTTTTATAGTCAGTGTTTATAGTTTAATGCATGAAGCAATTTTGAGAATTACCTATGCTGAGTAATTTTGGTGTTTAGAAATTACCTATGCGAAGTCCACTTACGTTCATGGTCATTTTAGCACCTATCTTTCATTCTGTAAAATCATTGGGAAACTCTTATTGCCTATTCTAGTTGTCTAGATTACCATTTCCCTGTGCTTTGTTGAGTTTAGTATTGCATCTGAAAACTTGTATCTTGCCAAGTACTTTGAAGAATTATCAATAATTTTTGTCTTTTTAAAAACTGGATATATGCAGAGAAACCATAGTCCGGATTGAAGCTGCTACATATGGATTAACATTGCTGAATTAAGTTTTAGTTAAATTTAATAATTTTTTTCTATGGAAATGAATGCAAAACTACTTGTATTAATTAAAGTCGGAGAGAAAGGAGGCATTGGCAACCTGCCGT
The DNA here is from genome assembly GCF_000164805.1 of Carlito syrichta. Taxonomy (NCBI): domain Eukaryota; kingdom Metazoa; phylum Chordata; class Mammalia; order Primates; family Tarsiidae; genus Carlito; species Carlito syrichta. Next base: position 801,952 of record NW_007255098.1, on the reverse strand, counting down.
TGGCTTCTCTCTGATCCTTAGTTGTGAGTGGAATGTCTAGTTGTTTAGTGCCTGGCCTTCATCTATTATGTGAATTTAAATACATTGTAAATGCCCTGGGTATGATTTAGTAATTTCTTTGATCTAATGATGAAATGAGAAATTGTTGCTATCATGGAATTTTTGAAAAGCATTCTGATTAAAATTTTTTTAATATAGTTTTTAAATCATTAGAGTGAAATGCCCTTGGTTTAGCATTTTCTATTATTTTTCAGTTTTTAACATTTCCAGGAATAGATAATGGATATAATTTGGAAAGAGGCACTAGAAAAATGGTGACTAAGAATATGAATTCAGAAATCAGACTCTCTGTTTTCAGCTCCTGGCCCTGGCACTTCATAGTTGGGTTGTCTTCAACAAGTTACTCAATTTCTGTATACTTTCTCTTCTGTAAAGCTGTTATGATAATAATGCATGCCTCGTAGTATTGTTGTGGGGATTACACATGTAAATCTGGAGGGCTTAGTCTCATACCTAGGTCATAGTAAGATCATCATAATTGTTAGTGGTTCTTATTACTCTTATGATTATTGTCACATATTCGAGTGTTTCAAAAAGAGGAAGAGGCAATGATTGTATCATTTTCTTGGTGTTAGTTTCCTTTAAGGAAATTGTACAAAGAAAATTGCTTTTGTATATCTGATTACTTTCATACCATCTTGAGACATGAAAATTATTTTATTAATCCTTTAGGTGACCAAAAGTCCAAATTCTAAATACCAATAGGTAAAATGGTACTGATGAAGCAGCAGTGAAATGGATCCTGTGGGTAGAGTTGTAACTAAGTTATGCAAGTTTTAAAGGAATCATCTGAATGTTTTACAGTATTCTTCAGCATGACATTCTCTTTGGTTATAGAAAATATGGAACACCAGATTTCATGGTATGAAACTTGGAGTGAGGGACACATCTTTTTCTAGCCCCCTTTCCTCGCCCTAACGTCCTGAAAGTAATGAACACATTACTGTGGACAACTCTCCTAGATTCCACTTGTTTATTTCAAGGCCCTATATTAGCTAGATGGAAAAGGTACTGAGGAGCCAGACTGTCTTTCTTGAAGTCCTGAGAAAAGAAGGGTGCTGACGAGGGCAGCTACAGAGAGGCTCAGGAACTCAGTCTCTGGATCAGAGAAATGGATCTTTTATTAAGAGCATGAGAAAAACAATAGATGTTTAGGTTTCTGTATTCTCTAAATGGGACTTACGAATGTATAGTATTTACACACACACACACACACACACACACACACACAAGTTAAGCATCCAAATCTGAAAATCTGAAATTTCAAATGCTCCAAAATCTGAAACTTTTTGAGCATATGATGTTCAAAGGAAATGCTCGTTGAAGCACTTGGATTAAGATTTCATGTTTTTGGATTTGGGATGCTTGACTCATATACATTCTACAGATACTCCAAAATCCAAAAAAAAAAATCTTAAACACTTCTGGTTGCAAGCCTTTTGGATAAGGTATACTCAATCTGTAATATATGTTATATATATGCAGTATGCGTGCATATGTATGCATATATATGTATATGTGTGTATATATATGTCAGATAGCTAGTATACATATTTGATCTCATTTTGGACCTTTAAGGAATACATACTTAGATTATTTTGTTTCCATATTTTAAAAATCTATTACATGTTTGAAGTGAGTAAAATTGTGATACTGATTTAAGAGCAAGATTTGTAATGATGATAATAAAATGTCCCACATCAGAGAAATGAACATCCTTGCTTTTGTTTTCAAGAGGGATAATTTTAGGGGAAGTCTACAAAAACTGAAGCTTATCTCATACATACTATTTTTCTCTTTGGAGGTTTTTAGCTAAATATTTAGAGTAATGGGATTTATGCTTGTGGCATATCTTCTTGATTTGAGGCTTGTTCTCATGCTTTTGTTTACTTTTTGTGAAGTTGTCCTCTTAGATGTTTATTCTTGAACTGAGAGATTTGTATGACACAGTGGTGGATAAAAAGAGAAAATAGTACTATTTAGACCATGTGTATAGAGGTGTGTGTGTGTTTGTGTGTGTGTGTGTGTGTGTGTGTGTGTGTGTGTGTGTGTGTGTGTGTGTGACAGAAAGAGATAGAGAGAGAGAGAGAGAGAGAGAGAGAGAGATTGAGAGACATGCAGGATAATCTCATTCTAGTTTACCCAGGACTATCCCAGTTTTCACACTAAGAGTCCTCTCAGTCCCTGGGCAAACCAAGTCACAAGATGGTTGGCCACCCCACTTGTTTATAGCTACTGTGGGTATAAAACTTACCATATTAGAATTATATATTTTCCCTACTACTGTCAAAGGATCTACATCTAAAAGGAAGCATGGATAATAGAAAAATAAATCTAAGATTAGCTAACTATCCTGTAAATGCAAAGCAAGGCAGAAATATTTCATGAATAGAACTGAATTTATTTTCAAAGCATTTTTCTTAGTAATGAATCATTGTCAGTACAGGAAGAACTTGATATGCTTCTACAGTATGCTAGGCTTGTAAATTTGAGAAAAATTTACCATAAGATATTTCCTGATGCCCACCATCTCATTTTAGTTACATAACACCTTTTAACAAGCATTTTAGTTTATTTCTCCTTTGCTCTTTGTCTGAACAACATCTGATGCTTGTTGAAACAAACCTGTTGAAATTAGCTCAGTGAACATTTCCCAGTTTGCCACAGGGAGACATTTTTCTTTCTTCTTAGTGGAATGCTTGACAAAAACATACATGCCTTGAAGGGAGTGTAAAATATGAGGCAAGTCAGAGGGGTGCCAACAAGCTGTGTCACTGGAATACTCTTAGCCACAGCAATTACTATGATGAGGAACGCCGGGCTATTAATTGCCCACAACTCAGGGCAACTCCAGCTAAAATGTGATTGTGTGTAGCCGAGCTCAGTGGCTCAGCCTGTAATCCTGCGTTTTGGGAGGCCGAGGTGAGTGCCTGAGCCTGTGGGTTCGAGACCCGCCTGGCCAACTTGGCGAGACCTCATCTCTACAACAAATCAAAAAATTAGCCGGGCATGGTAGTGCATGCCTGTAATTCGGCTATTCGGAAGGCTGAGGCGGAAGGATCACTGGAGCCCAGCAGGTCGAGGCTGCGGTGGCCGGGAGTGGCCACTGCACTCCAGTCTAGGTGACAGAGTGAGACTTCAACTCAAAAAAAAAATAAAATAAAATGCAATTGTGTTACGAAAAAGTGTAATGAGAAAATCTGGTATGTGTATTCTGATCCCCATATGTATATTTTCTTCTGGACATCTTAGAGCCTTTTTTGTTGTGTTTATAAATTTGAGAAATAGATGTGGTATGATAGAGCTTTTGGTGTGCTTTAAAATCTGCATGCGTTCTAACAACTTGGCATCTTACTTGTGACTTTTATACAAAGGAAGATTGTGTAAAAACAGAAACTATTTCCAAAAAACAGAAACTATTACATTCATGTCTTAATATTAGAAAAATAACAGTGATTTTAAAGGACAGCTTGTCATTTTCAGAAAGATAAGATGTAGCCCATATCCATAGCAGAATGATTAAGACCTTTATAACTTTGAGTGGTTCTTCTGACTAACTCAGAAATCCTTGAGTTTACACAAAAGTAGAGAAATAATATTTTTATGGAAAGTTATTTATTTATATATTAATTTTTAATTTTTATTTTAAAGATGTGGGGTACAATTCAGGATTAGGTAAATAAGTGGTCATCATACAGGTACAGCTTGGGCCTCCCTTTGGTCTCCACTTCACCTGGTTTAAGATCAAGTACTCTTATTGATGTTAGGTGCCCATCACCCCCTCCCCTCACCAGCAGTGTCCCTCTACTGCCAATCCCTTCTTACAGTATTATGATAAATGTTCAGGGTCCGCTTATGAATGAGAACATGTGGCACTCAGTTCGTTGTTTCTGTGATAGATCACTGAGTATGATAGACTCTAAATTTGTCCTAGTTGATCTCCAGGTCTCCAACCTTGTCCTTTGTTCATGTCCCAATTTACCCTGGAGGTTAAGCAGATCTTTCTAAAGGTCATATATATCTCCACTCTCCACTTTTGAAAGTCTTTTATGGTTTCCCATCCTCAGGATGAAATCCAAGCTGTGGTCTTCTTGGCCTGGGCCCTGCCTGCCTGTAGCCTCCTGTCAAGCTCCTCTCTCCCTTCGTCTTAGCAAGGAACCGTGCTCTGCCATGTGTACTGCCTCAACCCTCCAGGCTCTCTTGTCATGGGGCTATTGTACATGCCATTCTCATGTCTGGAATGCCGTTGGCCTGTTTTTCACTTTTATCTTCAAATTTCATCTTCGATTTCAGATTTCATCATTTTCTTTGAGATTATTTCCCAGACTGCTTCCCTCACCCCAGTTACCAACATGGATCAGGTCCAGTGGGATTTTTCTGCTCCGCTGGTGCCTATCATTTCCTCACTTATAGGTCTTGTCAGCTATGTGCGGTAATGCTTGTATGTTGGTTCTTTTTACCATAAGCTCCTTGAGAACAGACACCTCTGTATCCCTGACTTAAAATAGTTTCTGGTGCATAGTAGGTAACTGGTATTTATTTGAATAATTTAATTGACTTATACCTAATATCAATTTTCTTTTCCCACTTATCTGACTGTTTAAGTACATTTATGGAAATAAAGAAAATCAAAGGGAGAAGAGCACATACTTTAAAAATGTCAGTGGAAAGGTAAGCTGATTTATTCCTTTTCTGTCTCAGATCTTGCAGGATGGAAACAGGGGATAAATGCCTCACATTTTCTTCTATCTGTATCTGCTATAAGTCACAAATAGTGTTGGCTGGTGCAATCAAATCACACTTTTTTAAACTTGAAACTGAAGTGGGTTTTTAATTTACTTTTCTTTTTCAAGGACTTGTGCTTTGTTTCTGTGTTCATATAGTTTGGGAAATTTTATAGTCAGAATTTTTTTTTCCAAAAAGTGTTCCCAGAAGAAAAATAAACAATAAAAGAAACAAAAATCCCGATGAATTATGACACATTTCAATTTCTTTTGCATATCTGTATACCTTGCCAGATTATTTTGACTTAACTGTAGCTAATTCTCTTTTGAGAAATACATATCCATGAAGTTTATATAGTGTGTTTAATTGAAATGTGATTTTATTATAATTATATTATCAAAAGCACATCTTTATGCAGAGAAGATTCTGCAGCTTATAATTATTCCATTATTAAAATGATAACATCATTTATTTTTTATATGAGTAATCTGTAGAGCAACATTTTGGAAATAAGTTTAATGAGTTTATCATGCAAAGAGAGTCTTTCTCCCAACCTCTTGCCACCTTGAGTCTTTTTCTGTTCAGAGGTAATATCTTTTTTCCTGCTCATTCTTAAAATTAAAGTATAAAGTTCATCCTTTTCAACATACAGTTCAGTGAATTTGGGCAGTCATACAGTGTTGATCCACCCCAACAATCAATATACAAAGTAGTTCTGTCATCCCTCAAAATGTCCTCCTGATCCTTTGTAGTCAACTCTTCCCCCTATCATTAGTCCCTGGCAATCACTGATCTATTTTCTGTTCCTGTGTATTTGCATTTTCTAAATAAAGTAGATAGCCTTTTTAGTCTGACTTCTTTCATTTTTCACTTGCATCTGATATCCATCCATGTTGTTACACAGACCAGTATTTTTTTTTTCCTTTTTATTCATAAATAGTGTTTCAACTAACCAGTTGTTATTCAACTCACCAGTTCAAGGACGTTTGGCATGTTTCCAGTCTGGGCCAACTGCAGATAAAGCTGCTATAAACATTTACAAATAGATTTTTATGTAAACATAAACCTTGATTTTGTCAAGTTAAATGCCTAGAGTAGACGTTATGGGTACTATGGTGTGTGTGTGTTTAACTTGCAAGAAATTTATATGAAATTCAAAGTTCTCAGTGGCAAAATCAGAAACTTAGCATTCTACACCTATTGAAACTATTATTCAAGGAGATGGAGAGAATAACAGCATTTCTAGACATGCAAGGCATTCTCTTTATATATTACTGCCAAATAAACTGCCCTGAAACTTAGTAACTTAAAACAAAACAATCATTTATTTTGTACACAAATTTGCAATTTGGGCAGGAGTGGTAAGCCATGTCTTTGCTTTGCTTAGCATCAGCTGGAGTGGTTCTACTGATGGCAGTGGGCTTCTTTTCCAGCCTGACTCCTACTCCTGACTATAAGTTGATGTTGACTGGGAGTTCATCGGGGTTAAGGGTTTGTGGCTTCAGATGCTTTCTTTTTTCTAAAATCTTTTAAAAAATATTTTTATTTTAAAGATGTGGAGTACAATTCAGGGTTAGGTATACAAATGTTCATTATGCAGGTACCTTTGTTGATGAGGTGTGCCCCTCCCAACCCTGGCAGTTTCCCTCAGCTGCCAGTCCCACCCCCTTTCCCGGCAGTTTCCCACTATGCCAATCTCTTTCTCATAGTATTATGATAACTGTTCAAGGTCTGCTTATGAGTGAGAACATATGGTACTCTGTTCTTTATTTCTGTGATAGATCACCAAGTATGATCGACTCTAAATCCATCCAAGTTGCTGTGAAGTCCACTTGTTTGTCCTTCTTTATGCCTGTGTAATATTCCATTGTGTATATGTATCACTTGTATATGTGTATCACTTTTTAAAAATTGTGTATATGTATCACTTTTTAAAAATCCAGTCCATAGTTGGTTCCGTGTTTTTGCTATTGTGAATAGAGCTGCAACAAACATGCATGTGCAGGTATCATTTTTGTGGAATGATCTGAGTTTCTCTGGATATATTCCCAATAGGGGGATTGCTGGGTGATATGGAAGGTCAATTTCTAGTTCTTTCAGAAATTGCCACACTGTCTTCCAAAGAGGTTGCATTAGTTTGCATTCCCACCAGCAGGGTAGAAGTGTTCCCTTTTTTCCGCATCCTCGCCAGCATCTGTTGTTGTTTGTTTTATTAATGATGGCCATTCTTACTGGAGTTAGTTGGTATCTCAGTGTGGTTTTAATTTGCATTTCTCTGATGATGAGTGAAGCTGAGCACTTTTTCATGTGTCTGTTGGCTGCCCATATATCTTCTTTTGAGAAGTGTCTATTCTTGTCTTTTGCCTACTTTTTAATGGAGCTGTTTGTTTTTTTTCTTTTGGCACATTTCAGTTCCTTGTAGATTCTAAATGTTAGGCCTTTGGTAGACATATAGTTGGCAAATATTTTTGTCCATTCTGTGGGCTGTCTCCCTGCTCTCTTGATGGTTTCTTTTGCTTTGCAGAAGCTTGTCAGATTGATGAGGTTCCATTTGTCTATCTTATTTCTTATGGCATAGGCACTTAGGGTTTTGATCAGGAATTGGTTGCCAGTTCCAATTTCCTTAAGGGTGTCTCCTGCATTTTCTAAGATTCTTATAGTTTGAGGTTTTACATTTAGGTCTTTGATCCATTTAGAGTTTATTTTTGTGTATGATGATAGGCAGGAGTCCTGTTTCAATCTTCTGCATGTGATCAGCCAGTTTTCCCGGCACCATTTACTGAATAGGTTCTCTTCTCCCAAGAGGTTGCTGTTGGAGGCTTTGTCAGAGATGAGTTGGCTGAGGAGTTGAGACTTTCCTTCCAGAATCTCTATCCTGTTCCATTGGTCTGTATGTCTGTTCTTATACCAATACCAGGCTGTTTTGATTATTGTAGCCTTATAGTAAAGTTTGAAGTCTGATACCCTCCTGCTCTGATGTCTTGTGGGGGTTCTCTGTATCTCTTGTGTTTGGCTGGTCATACCTCTGGTGAGATGGAGAAAATTTTCTTGGATTACCTACTGGAAAACTTGCTCAAAGGTGTTCTTCATTTCCCTTTCTTCTTCTGGGATACTAGTCAGGTGTAGGTTCAGTCTCTTGATATAATAGCACATCTCTTGTATGCTTTGTTCTTTATGAGTTTTCTTTCTATGTTTTTTACAGATTGGGTTAATTTCATGTTTTGATCTTCAAGTTCTGAGATTCTTTCTTCTGCTAGATTAATTCTGCTTTCCATCTTTCTCATTTTGTTATTTATTTTTTGGATGAAATTTTTTGCCAAAATCTCTATTACAAGTTCTTTCAGTGTTGCATCTTGCCTTTCTTGAATGTTATTTACTCTTTCCATTCATTCCCTAATCCCTGTCATATTCTGGGGCCAGTCTTTGATGACTTCCATTGTTTGGGCTCTGAGGTCTGATTTTTCAGGAGTTTTCTCTTTGTTACACTTGGAATTGCCTGTGGTCTTCTGTTGGTTTTTTCTCATTTGTGACAGATCTCTTGCTTTTCTCTTTAGTTCCATTGTTCAGTGTCAGTGGGAGAGGCTTTTATTTCTGATGTTTGCTCAGCCCTCTATTCTTCCATGATCCAGGCTCTGGATTTGTCCTGTTTTGAAACAGGACACTGATCTCTTTGGAGGTCTTCTTCTCCTTTTATGGCCACACCCTTTGTCAGGATCAGGGTAGTGGGTCGGACACCTGAGACTCAGCACTCGTCAGGTCCTTCTGAAGTTTGTGCTTTCAGGATATTCCTTTTGGGCCACAATCAGCCCCTGAGTAGCTGTTCTGCCAGTCACAGAGATCAGGTCTGTTGCTTCGTGGTGAGCAAGTCAGAGCACTTTCTGCCCCATTTTCAAGATGGTAGTGGGGTGTCTCTTTCATCTTCTCCAATGGGACTCTATCTCTGGGCTCCCTTAGCATCCCTTGCTGCCAATGTCTGTCCAGGTGCTGCAGTGGTGAGGCAAAACCTGGAAACGGCATTCTCTCATGCTACAGTGGTGAGGCAGAGCCTCTAACTGGTTGTCTCTCCCCACTGCTTCTTCGCAGGAAAATTTTTGGTCCATTAAAAAAAAGGGTGCTCAGCTTCTGCAACCTAGGAAGCACTAGGGACCAAGTAGAGCAGCTGCAGCACCAGCTGCTTCACCAGGAGGGCCCTGACCACTTGCTTGTGAGCCCCCACTTAGTCTCTCCCAACAGTTTCTTCCCAGATATGGTTTTATTGATTTAAAAAAAAAATGGTGCTTGGCTTCTGTGTCTCAGGAACCACTAGGGTCCAAGCTGGACAGCTGTGGTGCCAGCCACTGCACCAGGAGAGCCCTGGTCACTAGCCCTCTAGCCCTCACTCATTCATCCACTCACACGCCCACTCACTCACCAGCATGTACACAAAATTTTCCATACACTCACTCACTCACACCGGGACTTGCATAGTCTGACTTGCTCAGCTGCCATCTTCCCAACATTTCCCAGATGCTTTCTACATGACTCTCTCCATGTGGTCTGGGCTTCTTCAAAGCATAATAGCTGGATAGCTGGGTTCCATGGACAGGCATCCCAAGAGAGTGTGTCACATGGGAACTGTATGCCTTTTATGATAAGCCTTGGGAGTCACTAAGTGTCATTTTCATCATTTCATTATTAATTGAGATAGATACAGAGGTCTGCCCAGGTTGAAGAGAAGACATGGACTTTGTCTCTGTATGTGAAGTACAAGGTTCTGGAAGAGCAAGTCAGGTAGGAAATTTTGCTGTGACCCATTTGGAAAATAATAATCTGCCATATAAAGGCTCTAGAAGTTTACCACTTATCAAACTTCTCTGAAAGAATTTAAAAAGGACACATTCCAAGAAGAAGAAAAATAAATCTGGGAAGAAGTAGAGTGTAAGGCCTCATAACAAACAAACAAAGTGATAAAAATTTATTGCTTAGTGTAAGTGAATGTTGAATTTTTTTAAAGTAGGAAAGTGGGACTAAAATCCCAAATTAGTCCCACTTTGTGGTGTAAGAGTAGAGAGAAGTAAAAACTTGTAAGGGTTCTCTCTTTGTCTCATGAACTGATACGGATGCTTATTAACACTGCATGTTGTTACATAATTGTTTATGAATATTTGGAACATGTGCAGGCTTTACAACATCTCTTCACCTCCTTTTCACTTATCAACTTATGAAGGTCTACTTCTGCTCTTACCAAAATGGAATCATTTTTCAGTTCTTAGCCTATTTGATTTAGTTTGTATTGACCCTCTGGTTTACTTTCGCCTTCTTTTTTTTTTTTTTTGAGTTGAAGTCTTACTCTGTTGTCCAGGCTCACAGCATGCTCACGTTCACTGCAGCAGTGACCTTCTGGGCTCTGGTGATCCTTCTACTTCAGCCTTCCAAGTAGCTAGAACTACAGGCACATGCCACCATGCCCAACTAATTTTTTGATTTATTGTAGAGACGAGGTCTTACCAAGTTGCCCAGGTTGATCTTGAACCTCTGGGCTCAAGCAATCCTCTCACCTCAGTCTCCGAAAGTATTGGAATTATAGACTTGAGCCACTGGCCTTAGTTTCTCCTTCTTAAAATTCTCTCTTCTTTTATATTCAATAACAACACACTCCTATTTATTTTTTCTGTTTTCCTTCTTCTTAGACTCCTTTGCTAGCTCATCGTCATCTACCTGTCCTTTAAATATTAGATTTCCTCAATCCCAGATCCTAGAATTTCTTTACTTATCACCTTATTCTCTGTCCTTAGGCAATTTCATCCACGTTCATCAGTTCACTTTCCACTATAGTACTTGCAGATGACTCACAAATTTGTATCTCCAGCCCAAACTACTCCTTTGGGCTTCAAACCTATTTGGCCTATTCGTAGTATTTTCTTGGATTTTTGTCAAAGGCACTTCAAACTCAATATGTCCAGAACAGAATTCTGTTATTCTTCTTGAACCTGTTTTCCCTTTCCTCTACCTCACTCCTGGCTCTCCTCCAGTGTTTCTTTCTCAGTGTAAATGACATTGCCACCCAACTGTTGCCCAAGTCAGAACCAAAGAGTTATCCTTGATACTTCTTTTTCTTTACCACCACATCCACTCAGTCAACAATTTCTCTTTATCTTACCACCTCATATCCCACAGATCTACTCATATCAATGTGTGTCCCTTTCTACCACCATCTCTGTCTTCCTTGTTTCATGAATTTCTACATTAGTATTCTACATTAGTATTCTGACTTTTTCCTTATATCCACTTTTGTCTTCCCTATTCATTGTCTATGTTTTGGTCAGAATGATTTATTTTATTATTGTTATTGTTTTGACTTTCTCCTAGACTGGAGTATAGTAGCATGATCATGGCTCACTACAGCCTCAACTTCCTGGGCTCAGGCAACCCTGCCTTAGCCTCCAGAGCAGCTGGGTCTACAGGTATGTGCCACCATACCAGGCTTATTTTTTGTAGAGGAGAGGTCTCACCATATTGCCCATGCTGTTCTTGAACTCCTGGGCTGAAGCACTCCTCTCACCTTGGTCTCCCAAAGTGCTGGGATTACAATTGTGAATCACCATGCCCTGCCCAGAATAATTTATTAAAATGAACCCTATCATGCCACTCTCTTTCTTAAAATCCATTAGTATATGAAGCCTCCCCCCAAAAAACCCTGGAATTTATTTATAAAAATTGTGTATTTATTCTTACATGTCTAAACTTTAGTCTCTTTCAAAGTACTCACTGCTTGATGCAATACACCTATCAAGACACTTTTTCCACTGCTCAAAACAGTTCTTGAACTTATCAATTCTGATGCCTTTTAGTCCTTCTGCCATTTTTTGTTTTACTTCTTTCACATAGGCAAAGCATTTCCCTTTGAGGACTTTTCTCATCTAAGGAAATAACAATAAAAAATGTTGCTTGGGGTGAGAGTGGATGAATAGGGAGAGTGGGGCATGAGGGTCATGCTGCTTTTGGTCAAAAACTGCTGAACACTCAGTATGGTGTGGGCAGGTATGCTTGTAAATCACCCATCATGACAACGGCAAATGTGTTTAAAGAATCTAAGTAAAAAAAAAAAATTTACCGAAGCTGAACACAACCTCTCATAAGAATGCTAGCTGATACACTGATGCCAGTGGGTTCCTAGAATACTCACCTTGTGGGAGAAGCCTATACTATATGGGGCCCATCCTCTGAAAGATAATTCTGGGTTTTTTGGGATTCCCCCTCATAGTAGTCTAAATAACCAAATACTTAGTGTAACCCACACGGTCTATATAATATGGTCCCTTATCTAATCTGTTTTAATTTCTTGATTCTATCTCTTATCTTCAGAAGTCCAGTCATAGCCACTTTGCACATATGTTCTGAGTTTCCAGACTACCTGAGTTTGAATCTTAGATTTTTACTCAGTAGGTATGATCTTGGACAAGCTCTTGAACCTATGTATGTGTATCAGTATTCTCATCTCTGAAATGGGGTTATTAGTGTCAACTTTTTAGGGAGTTACGTGAATTAAATGAGATGAAACATGTATAGTGACAGTATAGTACCTAAAATGTAATAAGCCCTCAATAAATATTAGATTATTTCATTAAATGAACCATCTTCCTTCTTGTCTTGAACTTTTCTTCTCTGCACAGGATACTCCGCATCATTTCATCTGGTTTATACTGACTTATCCTTTTGTACCAAGAAGACCTTCCCTCTTACATGGCTCAGGACATACTCAGTTCATGTCTTGTGTATATCATATGACATCAATTAATTATTTTTAGGTTCACCCTTTTACTGCTGGGCTGCCACCTTTCCGTGTTCAGTTCAAAAGTCACTTTTTAGAGGAAAACTTTCCTGATTCCAGAAAAACAAATTGCCTATTATTTATTCTTATAGCACATCGTATATTTCTTTGAGTGGTAGTTTCACAATTATAATTAAAATGAGTTATTATGTAATTAATTAGTTTGATGTTGGTTTCTCCTATTTGGCTTCAAGTTCTCTGAGAACAAGGACCTGGGCTGTCTCTTCTCATTCCTGAGTCCCCAGCATTGGTCTTGTTAGAGCCATTGCTCAAGCCATTGCCAAGTATTATTAGAGTAAAGAAGAAACACTAAATAGGAGTCTGGTTCAGCCTTCCCCATGGTTTCCATCATTAAATAGTAAATCATCTCCCCTCACTGGACCTCAATTTCTTCATCTTATAAAATGAGAAAATTGGGCTTAATGTTCTCTAAAATTTCTTTGGACTCTATATTTCATGAGTCTAGGTACATCAAAGAATTTTGTTTTTTACTATTTTTAAATATTTAGAATATACTTTAAGAGAAATGTGGAATAAATTTAGATCTCCCCAGAATACTTTGTTGTATAGAATACTTTGTTGCTCAGTAAGAAGCCCTGATTGTTACCCCTTTTCTTATTATAAACTCTTAATGTGTAAACTGTGATGCTATCCCTTCTTTCTCAATATATCTGAGAAAAATGTATAGTCTATATGATTATATAATTACTGTTATACCTATTAACAAGTTTAACACTGAGAAAATAGAAAAAAATCCATGTTAAGATTATTAAAACAAACCTGTCTTTCTCCAGGAAGTTAGCTAATCAAACATTTTTGTTTGTTTTGCTGTTGTCATTCAGAATAAAATAATTCTTGAGGAGACAGTCTCATGAAAAACCTAAAGCATTTTTTTTAGTTTTATAATGAGATTAAGTCTAAATTAAGAGCAGGAAATGAAATTCATAGTACCCGGTGGGAAATCTTGAAACCATTTTATAGGGCTTTTTCTTCTAATTTAATTGGGTCTCTTATATGACTGTGAGGTTGGGAAGATGTTTGTTTGCTTGCTTGCTTATTGTTTATGTTTAATAGTATGGAGAAATCTGCTGAACCTAACTGCCCTCTTTACAGCTCTTCCATGCACACATAACAGTTGCTTAGAGCTAAAGCAGGAAGACCTTGAAACTGAGACATAGCAACTCTGTCAACTTGGTGGCCTCTCGGAAGACTTCTCAGTGCTTTAGTTTGAAGGATCTTCTGAGGCCTTCAAGAAATTTTCTCAAACTCTGAGGAATGGTGGATCATGGTGCAGTGACCACTTATCTAACCTGAAGGATTATAGGAATGAGGAACAGGGAGAATTGTAAGGAGGTAGTCTATACTGCTGATGAGAATGGAAATGTCCCCAAAGTGGCTTTCATACCAGTCTTGTTTCTTTAGTGCTGAGTTATTGTGAACATCCACAGTGTGTTATTCTGTCATGGTCAGTAGCTTATATATCCCATCACCCTCGAAACTTTGAAGTGTCTGTTTCTTGGCTTTACTGGAGGAAAGCCAATATGAAAAACTAAAGCAAAACTTATAGTTCTAGGAGAATTCTTGAGGAAAAACTGAGACGTTGCCAAAAGAGATAGGACATGCTGGCAAAGAAGAAAGATGAGCAGGAAAATGGATATAAGTCAATAAGTCCAGAAACAATCTCAGTATAGACTCTAGAGTGAGAGGTGTTTCATACAGGAAGTGATGCGGAGGTAGAGAAATGAGAGAAATATAGACAGCTTAAAGTGTGCAGAGAGCATACTTATGCCAAGACAGGCATCTTTGATGAGGACCTCCCCCAACCCATGAGTGTTTGGAGTAATTTGGGGTTAAAAGCTCTTTTCTAACTCTGTAAACTGTTAAAATTTTTCTAGTTGCATCTTTTAATATTACTTCCTCTTTTCTTGCTTTTTTTCTATTATTTTTAGAAAATAAACATCTGTCTTTTACTTCTTTTAGCTATGAGGCAGTTCTTGCTGGTAGTAAATACGTACTTAAAGTATTAAGATACTTTTTTGTAGCATTTGACCAATTTGTAAGACAGTGGTTTCTAAATTTCAATGATGAACCAAGCTTTTCAGAAAATGTGTTCCAAAGGGAACTGATTTTTATCTGCAGTGTTCTCATCCTACAGACAGGCTGTTGACTACATTTGATAGAATGGAAGTGTAAAACCAGAATGAAGCATTGCAGTAACAAATTCAAGTGGAAGAGTTCATGGTCAACAGAATCATTCAGTGGATGGAAAGATCTGAGAACTAGACAGTGCCGATAGAGAAGGAGGATGAAAAAAAGCATTAGTTTTCTGAAAAAGTCTTTTTCTTAGAGTTACATGATTTTGTTGACTAGCTTGTCCTTAGTTTGCTCTCCATTCCTAGTTATTCGTCAGCTCATATGACAACCTTAGAACTCATAATAAGCCGGGCTCAGTGGCTCAGCCTGTCATCCCGCGCCTTGGGAGGCTGAGGTGAGTGGACTGCCTGAGCCTGTGGGTTCGAGACCCGCCTGGGCAACTTTGCGAGACCTCATCTCTACAATAAATAAAAAATTAACTGGGCATGGTAGCGCACGCCTGTGATTCCGGCTACTCAGAAGGCCGAGGCGGAAGGATCGCTGGAGCCCAGCAGGTCAAGGCTGCAGTGGCCAAGAGCAGCCACTGCACTCCAGTCTGGGCAAAGGAGTGAGACTCCAACTCAAAAAAACAAAAACAAAAACAAAAACTCATAATAATTTGTAATTCATAATAATAGTATAATACAGTTTATAGTAACTGGTCTTAAGTCCCAACTTATAGTTTTAACCAATTACCATGGTGTAAATACTCCCACCACAGCAGATTTCACCTGACAAACATGTCATCAATAGAGAATCACAAAACTTGTTCTTTATTCAGCACACACTGGATCCTTCCAAAGGGCATCATTGGATTAATCGTGGTGGACTTGAGCAGATAATTAGGCAAGACTGTGAGTGGTAGGGTGCGTTTGGTATCTCTTTTGACCCCTGTGAAGAGAAGCACAGTGACTTGAGGAGCAACGGTCTTCTTGGCTTGTGGGCCATATAAAAACAGGCCTGTATCAGATTCACCTCATAGGCTCTAGTTTGACAGCCACTACTCTAGACCTTATGCCTATGAGACATCTCTAGTTGGAAATCTAATAGGTACCACAAATTTTGATCTCTCTCTATGCCCCAAATCTGCTGCATCCGTGGCCTATATTATATCGCTCAATGGCAGCTTTATCTTTTAAATTGTTCAGGCCAAAAACTGGCTGTCATTCTTAATAGCTCTATTTTTCATCTAAAGAAAAGCCTGTTTGTGCTTTCTTCAAAATGTATCTGGAATCAAACAATATAGTTGTTACTTTTATATCTATCTCTTTGGGCCAAGTGACAGTCATCTGCAACCAAAAGTATTATAACAGTGTCTAGTCTTCTTGCTTCCTTATAATCTATTTAACACTCAATTATTTTTTTAGAACATACTGGGGGGACCAAAATAAAATCAGAATTGTTTTATATATATATATATTTTTTTTTATAAGCAATATTTTTTATTATGATATTGTGGGGTACAGTTAAGGGTTAGGTATACAAATACATTTCGTTCAGGCACCCTTGTTGATAAGAGGTGTTTCCCCATCCCCAGAGAGATATTTACTACCATTAATCCCATCTCCCCCCCTATAGTTTCCCACTACTGTCAGTCATTTTCTTATAGTATTACATTGCATGTTCAAGGTCCACTATATGAGTGAGAACATGTTATACTCAGATCTTTGTTTCTGTGAGAGGTCACTCAGTATTATAGACTCTAGTTCCATCCAGGTTGCTGTGAAATTCATGATTTTGTTCTTTTTTATGGCTGCGTAGTATTCCATCGTATACATGTACCACACTTTTTTAATCCAGTCCTCTTTTGATGGATAGCATGGTTGCTTCCAGGTTCTTGCTATTGTGAACAATGCTGCGATAAACATAGGTTTGTAGGTATCTTTTTTATAGAGTGATTTGAGTTCTTCAGGATATATTCCCAGTAGGGGGATTGCGGGGTCATATGGGAGGTTGGTATCTAGAGCTGTTAGGAATTGCCACACTGCTTTCCACAGAGGTTGCACTAGTTTACACTCCCACCAACAGTGTAGAAGTGTTCCCTTTTCACCACACCCTCTCCAGCAGCTGTTATTTTTTGAGTTGTTGATAATTGCCATTCTGACTGGAGTTAGGTGGTATCTCAGTGTGGTTTTGATTAGCATCTCCCTGATGATTAGTGAGGTTGAACATTTCTTCATTTGTCTGTGGGCTGCTCGGATGTCTTCCTTTGTGAAGTGTCTGTTCATATCTTTTGCCCATTTTATAATGGGGTTGTTTTTTTCTTTTCAGCGGCATTACCCTCATGTCCCACCCTCTCTACTCAGCTGATCTCACCTTGAGTTCCTTGTAGATCCAAGATGTTAAGCCTTTGTCAGACCTAGAGTTGGCAAATACTTTTTCCCAGTCTGTAGGCTGTCTCCCTGATCTCTTGATGGTTTCTTTGGCTTTGCAGAAGCTTGTCAGTTTAATAAGGTCCCATTTGTCTATCTTCTCTCTTAAGTCCTGTGTGTTTTGGGTTTTGTACAGGAATTGGATGCCAGTTCCAATTTCCATGAGAGTATTTCCTTCCTTTTCTAAGGTTCTTATGGTTTGAGGTTTTACATTTAGGTCTCTGATCCATTTGGAGTTAACCTTTATGCATGGGATAGATAGGGGTCCTGTTTCAATCTTCTGCATGTAGTCAGCCAATTTTCCCAGCACCATTTACTGAATAGGTTCTCCTCTCCCCAGTGGTAGGTGGTGGAGACTTTGTCAAAGATGAGTTGGTTGAGAAATTGAGGTTTTGCTTCTGGAATCTCAGTTCTATTCCATTGATCTATATGCCTGTTCCTATACCAATACCAAGCTGTTTTGATGATTGTAGCTTTGTAGTAAATTTGAAGTCTGGTAATGTGATACTACCTGCTTTTTTTTTTTTTTTTTTGCTGAGGATTGTTCTGGCTATTCTTGGTCGTTTGTGTTTCAAAGGATGGGCCCTTTGTAGTACAAGGCTTCCCCTACTAGGTAGTGTTCTAGGAACCCATCAGCATCAATGTACACCTAGTGTTGTTGTAAGAGCCTGCATTTGGCTTCAATGAATTCTTTTTGGAGATTCTTTAACACATTTGCCCATTTCATGAAGGGTGATTTATGAATTCACCTGCCCATACTGCGCTGAGTGTTCAGCAGTTTTTGAACAAAAGCAGCATTACCCTCATGTCCCACCCTCTCTACTCAGCTGATCTCACCTTGAGCAACTTTTTTTGTTTGTTTGTTTCCCTAAATGAAAAAAGTTCTCAAAGGGAAACGTTTCACCAGTGTGGAAGAGTTGAAACAAAAAACCGGCAAAAGCACTAAAAGGCATCAAAATTGACAAGTTTAAAATTGTCTTAATAGGTGTATTGCATTAAATGGAGAGTACTTTGAAGGTGACTGAAGTTTAAACATGTAAGAATAAATGCACAGTTTTTTAATAAATAAATTCCGGGTTTTGGGAGTCCCTCCTTGTAAGGTAGATCATGTTACACTTCAGAATCAGAAATAGTTTCCTGTTCCACTTCAGAATAAAAGCTGAAGTGCTTACAGTAGCCTTCAAAATTCTACGTAATCTGATCCCTATTACCTTTCTAACATCATATTTTACGCTATTTCTGTCCACTAAACACACCAAGGATTCTTGTATCTCTTGGCTGCTGGGATGTTTGTTTTCCAAGTACTTTTTGAGAAATCTATGTAGATAATTTTGTGCCTTCTTCAAACCTTTGTTCACATATCCTCTTCTTAGTAAAGACTTTTCTGACCACCCCAATTAAACCCTTGAAATTTCCAACACCTCTTTTCCAGGTCTTTGTGTGTGTGTGTGTGTGTGTGTGTATGTGTGTGTGTGTGTGTGTGTGTGTGTGTGTGTGTGTACTGTTTTTAGTTAACATGTAATATGTTTTTGGCCCTGGATTCTTCTCTTCTGGAAGTTAATATTGTTAATTGTAAAGACAAACAGTGTTTATGGATTAAAAGATTCAGCACAGTAAAGATATCAGTTCTCCCAAAACTGGTCTATGGGCTTAATGAAACTGCTATCAAAATCCTAGCAAGGTTTTCTAGGACATAGAGAAGCATATTCTAAAATTTCTATG
The DNA here is from genome assembly GCF_000164805.1 of Carlito syrichta. Taxonomy (NCBI): domain Eukaryota; kingdom Metazoa; phylum Chordata; class Mammalia; order Primates; family Tarsiidae; genus Carlito; species Carlito syrichta. The sequence goes on along the minus strand of NW_007255098.1, from coordinate 783,130 downwards.
CAAAGGCATAGGTTCTAGAATAACGTGAGAAGAGTCACTCTGTGTAATACTAAGACTTACTGTATTACTGTGGTAAACAAAACAGTGTGGGATTAGTGAAGGGATAGATACATAAGTCAATAGAGTGGAGTAAAGAACCCAGAAATAGATCCACGCAGGATAGCCAACTAAGTTTTGACAAAGGTACAAAGTTCAGTTGAATCTGATGAGGGATTGATATCCAGAATATACAAAGAACTCCTACAACTCACCAACAACAAAACAAAATACTTCTCCAAAGAAGATATTAAAGACCAAAAAGTACATGAAAAGATGCTCAACATTATGAGTCATTTAGGAAATGCGAATATTATAAAACCACAATGAGATACAACCTCATACTACTTAGAATACCTAATATTAAAAGTTGGGAAATAAATATTGGTGAGATTGTGGAGAAATTGGAGCCCTTGTGCATTGCTGCTGGGAATGTAAAATGGTGCAGTCATTATGGAAAATAGTTTATTGGTTCCTCAAAAAGTTAAACCTAGAAATATGAGCAGTTTCACTTCTTGGTATATACCCAAAACAATTGAAAGTAGAGACATGTATAGGCAAAAAAATGAACCTGACCTAAACCTCATACCTTCTTCCAACAGAAAAAAAAATAATAATAACAACAACAAAAAGAAAACTCTCAAACAAAACCCTCAAAACATACTATAGATTTAAATACAAAATGTAAGATTACAAAACTCTTAGGAAAACATAGGAAGAAATCTTCAGGACCTAAGGGTTAGTGAATAATTTTTACACATGACACAAAAAACATGATTTGTAAATGAAAAGTAAATAAGTTAGATTTGATGAAACTTGAAAACTCTTCCTTTGTGAAAGATTCTATGAAGATAAAAAGACATGCTACAAACTAGGAGAGAATATTTGCCAACCACATATCTTTCAAAGGATGTGTATGTGAAATCTATAAGTGTTCTTAAAATGTAATAGTTAAAAAAATTCAGTTAGAAAATGAACAAAGGAAATGAAGAGACATTTCATTAAAAAGGAGATACAGATGTCAAATAAGTATATGAAAATATTTTCAACATCATTAGCCATTAGAATAATGCAAATTCAAACAGTGAGATTTCACTACGTAGCTACCAGAACGGCTAAAATTAAAAAAAAAAATACTAACTAACTTAAATAGTGTCAAGATGTAAAGAAATTGAATCACACATACATTGCTGGTTGGTATGTAAACTGGCATAGCCAATCTGAAAAAGAGTTTGGCAGTTTCTGTAAAAACAAAACATATTCAAATGTACACGTGATAAAATTACATGAAACTATATCCACACACAAATGAATGAAATAAAAATGATGAAATTTAAATTGGGATTGTGCCAATGGCTATGCTGGTTTTGATATTATGCTATGTTATGTAAGTTTTTACCTTTGGGGGAAATTGATTGAAGGGTACTGTACTATTGTTGCAGCTTCCTATAAATCTATTATAAGTTAAAATCCATTACTGATTTTAAAATACAGTTTTGCATCTAATTATCAAGTAAATATTTGCATGTTAATGTGAAGAAATGGAACATTGTAGCATCTGAGAACTCCTAGATTTGCCTTTCTCATTCCAACTCCCCCTATTCTTGTTTAAGCAACAGATATCCTGACTTCTATGTTAGCTACTTTGTATTTTTTAATAATCTTACCACCTGAGTATGCCCCCAAGTGCTGTAGCATACTTTTTGAATTTATATAAATGAAGTGGTACTGATCATATCCTTTTGTGTTTAACCTCTTTCATGCAACATTGTTGTTGTAAAATATATATTTGTTCTAGAAAACATTCATTTTTATTGCTATTTATTTAATAGTCCATTGTATGTACACACCAGTGTGTTTATCTGTTATATTGTTAGACTTTTGAGTTATTTAATGATTAGACTATTATAAACAGTACTGCTTCCTGTATATGTTTTTTGTATACTTGTGCACGTTTCTGTTGGATTTTACCTACGAATGGAATTTCTGGCTTGTAAAGGTAGGCATGTCTTCAAATTTATGAAAAAAGGCCTGTTTTTCAAAATGATTCTAATTGTCTATTTTAATGCACTAATGCCTTTTGACATATTTATTTATCATGTTTATTATATGTCTTCCATCACTAAAATATAAGCTCCAGAGATCATGTGTACTTTTTCTATACTTTATCCCCAGTATCTAGTACAGACCCTAGGACATAGTAGGCAATTATTTGTTGAATGAATAAATTCCATCCGTGGATGCTATCCAAAAGATAGCATTCCTTTCCATGATTAACTCTCCTTTCATGTAAATAAAGTTAGAACAAACAGAGGTCTAATATATTATTTTGGAACCCCTGGGAACCAGATGTGGTTTGGAATTCAGAGTTTTTAAATTTTTCATATTTTGAAAAGATAATACAGTCCCTACAGAAGTGTATAGCCCAATACCATAAGTATGATCTCTGGGAGCATTATATAATCAAACATATTACTGTCCCTGCACTGAATACTAAATGGGATAAGCACAGTCTCTAAATAGCCTTATATCAGTTATGATGACTGTTTAATTAGAAGAATTTTAAAGTATCTGCTTGTCATATCTCCAGCGAAGATTGTGATGCTAAAACTTATATATTGGGACTTATAATAATGGTTTACCTCTCATTACCACATTATGAGGTGACAGGCAAGTTTTAAGTATTATTATACCCGTTTCCCAGATCATATCATTGAGGTACCAGAAAATGAGGATCTTATCCCAGGTTTACTAAACAGCAGAGCAGAGATACAAACCTTGTCTTTTGATTCTGTCTAATACTTTTTCAACAGTGCCACAGCTGCTCTTATTGACGAAAGTGGCAATTTTTTATGATATGTAAATTAACATTCCCAGAGGGGAAAAAGCTCCTCCATGATGAAGCTGTCAAAAATCATGCACTGTTGTCCTGAGATTTGGAACAAAGCTTATGGCAGTGTTCCCACCGAGGAACGTGTAGGCACTAGACTGTGCAAAGTCCGAACCCATTTGTCTGCCACAGAGAAAGTGCTGAGCCTCCCCACACCGTGAAGCCGGCCTTCGGCATTGCCGGCTTCCCCTTCCTGTGTTGTCTATCCTCTGTTGAGAATTTTTGTCCTGTATCAGCTCCATGGTGCTTCCCATTACACCTCAGTCTGCTGTCCTCTCTCAAAACAGAAGAGGATCTGAAATCAACCGTTTGGATTGATAAATTAAATAGCAAATTTTGCTGGGAGCAATTTTCAGGCAAAGTATTACCTAGCAAGACATTTACACTGTGTAGATTGAATGAGTGAATATGTCATATAATCTCCTAATGCATTATATGTAATGTTTTTCAACTATCTCCTCCTGTAGAAAGTAAGCTGCATGAGTGTAAGGCTTTATGTTTGTTCTGTTCTCTGATGCTTCTCAGCACTTATGGCAGGACCCTGCACACACTCTGTGCTTACCAAATGTTTACTTAATAAACAAACTTTATATAAGCTTTTTATCTTTAAGAGGTATATGACTTTCAGCTCTGTTTACAAAACCAGTTTAGACAGAAGGAAGCAGAAGGGAGATTTTTGAGGGTAATAGGTGGCTTTGGACATGCTCTATGAGAGCATTTATCATAGATTATTATAATTATTTTTAATGTAATCTTTTGTTAAGGTTTTACTCACTTTATGAGCACAAGAAATCTATACCTAGCACATAGTAGACATTCAAAAATATTTACTGACCTCCTCAGGATAGAGTAGCCCCATTCCTCCCAGCTCCTTCCCCTTACAACTAAAATTCGCTGCACACAACATAAGCAAATAAGCACATGAAGACTCTGCGGAGTGAAAGGAAACAGCCTGCCAGAATGGGAATGGCAGAGTGATGTCCTGGTGGTTCCCTGGGTTGTTTTGTTGCCTGCCTTGTGCCTGCCTTGTGGACAAGGAACTGTAGAAATCTCTAATCTGTTACCAGCAGCAGTCATAAAAAACTCCGAAAACATTCCTGTGGATGTGGGACCCATAAAGAAGCTGAGCTTCACCCCTACCCCTAGCTGGAAGGCAGTGTGGTTGGAGGGGATTCAGTGCCTCCTTTTGCCAGGGTAGTGTCGGAGTCCAGTACATACATACCCACCTGTCCCTTGTGCTGTGCATCAAGAATGGGTGTGTCTGTTAAAAAGAGAAGATTACATAGGATGAAAAGGCTTGTTGTATAATGTTCAGAATATCTAGGAAACAGTTGAAGATTACTTTGCATATTTTGAACCGGCAAAATCACAACTTGAATGAGAAAAGGCAACCAACTGGCACTAATTTAGAGATAAATATATTGGCATTATCTGAGAAAGATTTTTAAATAGCCAATTATAATGGTGCTGCAATCAGTAATCATGAATTTTGTTGAAATAAGTGAAAAAAGTAGAAAATTTCAGCAAGGAAATACAAGTAATAGAATAAAAATGGAAAGCAGAGAACCAAAAAAAAAAAACAATAACCAAAATAAAAAACTCACTGCATAAGCTCAGTAGTAGAGCAGAAGTGGAAGAGGATTAAATCAGTGAACTTGAGGGCGATCAAGAATTGAACCAGTCTGAACAATGGGAAAAATAATAGATCAGGGGCATAAAGAAAGAACAGACCAATAGGGACCTGTCGGGCAGTACTAAGAGCTAATGACAAAATTCACTGGGAGATGAGAAAGGGGACTGATTTTTAAAGCTTTTGAAGAAATAATGTTTGAAAGTATTCCAGGTTTGGTGAAAAACTTAAACATAGAAATTCAAGGAGTTGAGTGAACTCCAAATAGAATAAGTGCCAAGAAATTTAATTAAGATACATCATAATTGAACTTATGAACATTAAGTAAAAATAAATTAAAAATTGAAGTAAGTCAGAAATGGCATATTACTTATAAGGGAACATGAGGATGACAGCAGTCATCTAAAACTCCAGAGCCTAGAAGGAAGTGGCACCACATTTTTCAAGTACCGAAAGAAAACTGTTCAAAACAAATTTTATACCTGGCAAAAACATCCTTCAAAAATGAAGTGAAAATCAAGTCATTCTCAGGCGACAGAAAACTCAGAACATTTCTTACTAACAAACGTATCTTGAAAGAATAATAGCCAAAGAAAATTTTCTAAACAGAACAAAATAAAGTTTGGAATTTCAGAAAAGAAAGACCATTGGAATGTGTAAAAATAGGGGTGAATATAATAGACTGTCCTACTTCTTTTGAGGTTCATATAGAATGGTGGATGGAAAACTGATAAGTCCATCTGTATGATATTCAGTGTATACAGATGAAATATATAAAACCATTACATTTTAAAAGTGGAGAAGGTAAAGGAACTTACATGGAATTAAAATTTCTATACTTCATTCAGCGTGGTAAGTCATATTTATATTGTAATACCTATTTCAACTACTAAGAAAACTATGTTGAGACACAGAAAAACCACTAGAAATAAATCACTATGGATTAAAAAAATATATATATATATTTAAATAACACGTAGGAAGGTATGAAAAGAGAGACTAGCAAGAATCAGGGGAAATAGAAAAATCTTTAATAACAGAACTAACTCATACACATCAATAATTATGTTAAATGTAAATGATCAAATATACCAATTAAAATACATAGATTTATAATGTGAATAATAAAAACATGACCTAAAATATAGTATCTACAAGAAACTCACTTAAAATGCAGTGACAAGTGTACTGAAAGCAAAAGAATAAAAGATGGCATATAAGGAAAACATTAATTTTTTGAAAAGCAGGAGTGTTTGTATTAACATCAGACAGAGCACAGATGTATTAGGTTCCCAGGGCTGCAGTAAGGAAGTACAGCCATACACTGTATAATGGCGCATACTGCTATAACTCATGTGTACATTGCCTCGGGGAAATGTAAAATGCTATAGTCACCATGGGAAACCGTCCGACAGTTTTTCATACATCTAAATATGCAAATACTATATACTGTTATATAAAATTTAAAGATTGGTTGGATAGCAGGACAGAGCACACTGACCCTGGGGTAGATAAAAGGCAGAACTCTTTGTGACTTGTAGCTCTAATGGAGAAGGCCAGGCCACTAGCAGGGTCACACAGTAGGTTGCACCCAAGAACAGAGTGATAGCAAATGAGAACTGCAGGGGTCAGCTTATGCATGGCAAGATGTTGGCTAGTTTTCTTGGGCTCCCTGTGGATTGGATAATTTGAATAATTTCAGTGCAACCCAGGACATAGGGGCTATCTCTGCTTGCCTGATGTCTGACCATGGAGCAAAAGGGTAGGTGGATCATGGCCCTGCAGTGTGAGAGCATAACACGGGAAGCACTGGGGTGTGGACTTGATCGGCTGCTCAAGAAAGGGGATCTGACTGGCCTCCAGTCAGTGCTCCAAACAGGGTCAAGATAGCATTAAAAAACATACAAAACAACAAATAATACCTGTAGCACGTGGGCATTTTTTCCCCAGAGAAATGAAAAGTTATGTTCACACAAAAATTTATATCCAAATGTTCATAGCATTTGTATTTATAATAACCAAACTGAAAACATCCCCCAATGTCCCTCAACTGCTAAAGATAATCAAACTGTGGTACATCCATAATTTGGAACACTGCTCAACAATAAAAACGAATGAACTATTTATGCACACAGCAACTTGGATGAACCTCCAAAGAATTATGGTGATTAAAAGATTCAATTCCAAGAGCTCACATATGCTATGATCCCATTTATATAACATTATTGAAATGACAAAACTATCAGAGTGGAGAACAGATTAGGGGTTGCTAGGGGTCTGCAAAGGGTATGGAGGTGGTTGCAATAATCAAAACTAACACAAGGGTTCCTTGTAGTGAGGGAAATACTGTGTATCATGATTGTGTTAATATCATATCCTAGCTGTGATGTTTCATTATAGTTTGGCAAGCTGTTGCCATTGCAGGAAATTGGGTTAAGCGTACCCAGAATCTCTGTATTATTTCTTACAGCCACTTCCCAACTCATTTTTAGAAACTACATATGTAAATTAATAGCATCATTGCTATTTCAAAACAACTGAGGCTTTCTAAGTGCTTCTTAGGAGTGTTCTAAGCCTTTCTGAAGTTCTAGAGAGCAATGGAGTTTTTATACAGGAGGCTATAGTCAATACAGTCTGGTGGTTTGAGACACTAGAGTTTGGAATCAGACTTGGATTCAAATCTCTGCTCTACCAGTTCCTGATTGTATGGCCTTTGTCAGGTTGGTTGATCTTTTGGGGCTTCAGTTCTTATATGTAAAGCACTTCATAAATGTTTTGCAATGCCAGCTTTGCTGCTGCTGTTACTATTATAATTAGATGCAGAAGTGGTAGTGGTGCAAAGAAATCTAGAGACAGATTTCATCTTTGCTACTAACTATGTGATTTCTAGAAAGTCATGTAGCTTTCCAGACCTTAGTTCCTCATCTAGAATCTTAGTATGTCAGGGTAGATAGTATGTAAACTGTCTTCCAATTTTCACCTTCTTGGATACTAAGCTGAACTTTTTAGAGGTGAAATAATGTACCGGTTGAAAATACAGGTTGAGTCTTGGAAGCCTCACTTTGAATCCTGCCTGTGTTCTGGGCTATATGCTATTCATGGCTTATCCATATCCTGTTTCCTCTGCTTTCCTAACAGGACTATGATTTTGTTCAGAACAGTACTATGTGCTCCCCCTACTTCCCCTACCCTGTGCTGAATCAGGATTGCTCAAAGACAGGTCAGTAAACTCCTGCTAAAGGGGTAAATGCATCCATGTCCCCAGCTTTTGTCTGTTTTGTGTTTCTGTAAATAAAGTTTTATTGGAACATAGCCACACTTCATTTATGTCTTGTCTATAGTGTTTTTTTGGCTACAAAACACTATATATGCTATATGGGCAGAATCAAGTAGTTGTGACAGGGACCATATGGCTTGCAAACTATTTGCTATCTGGTCCTTTACAGAAAATGTTTGTCAACCCCTTTTCTAAGAAAATTATAATAACCCTGTTCCTCAGTTTCCTAACTTCCCTTGCAGCTGTGGGGGACCATATGATACACCTCTCTCAAAAAGACCCAAGCAAAAACTGTTGGAGCCTGCTGTGTTCCCTCCTCCCTTTTCCTGGTAGGTTGTGTTCAATTGTTTCTAGGTGTGATGCTTATTGGTACACTTGCCATCCTGAAGTTATAAGGCAGTAAACATGGTGACAAGCTGAGTTGAATTTTTATACTGGCTTTGGACTTCCTACCTGTAGGTTTTTTGTTATATGAAAAAATAAACTATTTTTTTAAAGGCTTTTTAAATTGTTTGTTGTTGTTGCCTGGTACTAAATGCAATCCAACTGTTACAGCCTTTTACTATTTGTGAAATTTTGAACAATTTAACTTCACTAGGTTTCGGACTTTCTGTTTCTCACTTTAGTAATAATGAGGCCTGTTATTAAGGTAGATGATAAATATAAAGCTTTTGCTTAGTTCCTTCTGTAGAGTAAGCAAATAATTGGAAGTTATTATTTTTATTTGTTGATGAATCTATACATAATTCTAAATTACTTTGAGTCTGTGTCTACACAGGCACATATTTTCCAAATTAAATACTTTTTGCAAAAATCATGTTTTATTTAGAAATGTTTTGACAACCAGAACCTGTGTTTCTATTACAAACAAAAAATATTTCCAGTTTAGAAATACTTGTTTTGATCATATGTGTAGAGATGAATGTTTTGTATTTGAGTTGTTAAGCTACAAAATACATTTGCTAAATGTTTTTACAAAAATATTCATTTCCTAGAATATTGCCTTAGAGAAGCACCCAATAACAATTATGTTCTTAGGTGTGTTTATAACATAGAGCAGATCAAACCTTTTGAAAAAATATGGGATGGACGTGGGACTGACAACCTGGTTACTGTCTATGCAAGGCTTCCCATTCCTCATCATGACTCTAATATGATTTCCAGTGCTGGCTGGTTGAACTTCACGACACTTACCACAAATCCAGAACTAAATGACATGTTATACTTCTGTATCATACAATATTGATTTTTTTTACTGTAACTAGAATTTTTTTTCTTTGAGGGTCATGAGAAAATTACAGATTTTTTTTGCCAAAAATAAAATAATTTACTTGAGGCTTACTGTTAATGTTCAGTGATAGTGTCAAAGGTTTATTGTTTTATAATCCTCATATTGTTTCTTTATCAAATTTTGCATGTATTGAATAAAAAAGTAAGCCCACTTGAGAGCTGACATCTTTTGCTGGCATTTAGAATAAAGAGAAATCCAATAAATTATGTGCATTGAGTGGTCTCACTGATATTGAATTATAAGATCATAGTATAACGTTTACAGATAAATCACCAGGCAAGCATCACACAGTCAGTCTTGTTTAGAAAGTATGAAAGCAGTCCATATTAATTTTAAGCTCATGTAACATTATACTAATATTTTTTAAGATGATTATAACCCTCCACTGCAAGGTCAAAATAAACTTTATATTAATAAAAACCATATGACTTGTCTTTAGAGATCTAAGAAAACTTAATTTAAAAGTGATATTTTGCATCTATATAACATCTTTCATAATATGTAGTCTCAAAAAACTTCAGAAATAAAATACACTAATATTTTGCCTGGATTTACAGGCAATTCAGTGGGCTAATATTTCCTTTCAAGACTCTGTGACCTACCAGAAATACTCAAATATAGTGTGTTTGTTCTCATCAGATGATTTTTGTCCTTCAAAGAAAATTATTTGGAAGTAAATTTCTTCAATTTATGAGAGTACTCATCTCTCATTTCTTATCATTTGCCAGAAAACTTACCAATTTCTTTTAGACAGTTATACCAATGTTTCATATTGTAGAATCACAATTCAACATGAATTCAAATGTGTATTAAACAGAGATTTTTGAATGTCAGACTTGTAAGGGACAAAAATGGCTCATATTTTTTTGTTTTATGAGTATCACAAAGCAGAGTAAAAATACTATTGAATAAAAATGTGTTAATCTGATATGAAGAGGTCAGACTCTTCCTTGAAGTGCAAGACAAATCACAGGCTTAATTTTGGACTGGGATAGACAGACATACCCTGCCCCGCCTTCAGCTGTGGATATTCACAGAAAACAGTCAAATGGTGTCCAAGTAGTGCATCTGGAGCATATTGTAAATGGCTCAATAAAATAGCATTGCCTCTTCTCTTTTCAGAGACCTCATATAAAGAGACAATTGTATTCACAATACAAAGTGGAAGATAAATGTTCTCTGGTGACATGATATTTAAAAAGAAAATATCATTATCTACCATGATTCATTGTGAACTGATCTTATCAATTTTCCTATAGGTTGTAGTTATCTTAATGAAGAGAAAGAGGCAAATGATGAGTTTCTACTTTTTCTTTCATGTAACATGTGTTCAAAATGTATTATAAGCTAGATAATGTGAGGCAAATGTCCTTAAGAAGTTCATAGTTATAGGAGCTCCTTATCCTACCAGATTAACTATACTTTTCCATTGCCCCTCCCTGTAAGTCTGTTAGCTCTCCCCCTCATTTATTTTGCTTATTCATTCATTCATTCATTCATTCATCAATACTTATTAAATTCTTACATGATACCAGGCACTCAGAATATATCTGTAAGCAAGATGTATATGGTTTCTACTCTCATTTATCTTATAACTGAGATGGGAGACAGACATTAAGTAAATAATTTGATTAATACTTTTTATTGTAATTATAATTCCTCTTTGGAGATCCAAAATATTTCGTAATTTTTTTTCTTTTTAAAAACATTATTTCTAGCCGGGCTTGGTGGCTCAGCCTGTAATCCCGCGCCTTTGGGAGGCTGAGGTGAGTGGATTGCCTGAGCCCGCGGGTTCGAGACCCGCCTGGTCAGCGAGACCTCATCTCTACAATAAATCAAAAAATCAGCCGGGCGTGGTAGCGCATGCCTGTAATTCCAGCTACTTGGAAGGCTGAGGCGGAAGGATCGCCGGAGCCCAGCAGGCGAGGTTGTGGTGGCCAGGAGTGGCCACTGCACTCCAGTCTGGGCGACAGAGTGAGACTCCAACTCAAAAAAAAAAACAAAACAAAAAAACAAACAAACAAAAAAAAAAACAAAAAAAACATTATTTCTAATTCTAGAGCTTTATAACAATTTTTTAAAAACAGAAATAAATCAAGAAAAAATAACCTAAGTTATCCAACCAGTCCAAAATAACCGTTGTTACCATTTTGATACATTTCCTTGTACTTTTCATTCTCTCTGTGTGTGTATGTGCGTATGCATACATGCCCATGTGTGTTTATATTTAGGATCATATTAATTTTGCTGTTCTCTTTAATTGATCATTAAATAGTAAGAATTTCTTATATTAATATTCTTTAATAACATTTAAAATTTTCTCAGTAATTTCTATTTTAGTTATATAGCATAAACTAACTATTTCTCTAGTTGGGTACATTTCGGTTGTGTCCTTTAATTTTTGCGTTATTTTAACTGATATGATGAAAATGTAAATTTTTGTCTACATTTCTTATTACTAGTTGAGTATATACTCTAGAGTTGGAATTATTGGATCTGAGGGTATAAATATTTTTCTAATGCTTCACATATTTTATGAAACATTATAGAATATGTATACTCTTTGGCCCATTATATATAATATACAATGTGAAGCATTCTCCAGTATTATAGAATTTCATCAATTTATACATGCAATCAAGCAGTATATAAGTGTCTAGTTTGTCAAGTATCCTTGGCTTCATTAGGTGTTTTTAAATTTTAAATATATATTAATTTGAAGGACAATAGTAACATCCTGGTATCTTAACTTAATATTTCCATTTAGATATCATCCAGTTGTAGTTCATGTGTGAATATGTGTGTATCTGCCCAATTTTTTTGTTGAGATGATAGTCTTGTTTATTAACTATATGAACATATTTTAGATAAATAACATAACATTATAGATGTCGTATTATATAATATGATTTAATATCTCATGTAATATGTTAGTATAGAGGTGTACTATTATTTCTTAGGTATATTAATACTTTATTTTTTTACAAATAACAAAATTTCACACACCTACTTATAATACTTCTTAGAGACTATGTGCTAATATAAACACCAAATGTTTTCTTCATTATCGCTGTTCTTTTATAACCCTGCCTGTTTCTCTGTTGCTAATTTTCTTTTTGCATATAGCAGTCTTAATATTCATTATCACAAATATGATTGTCTTAAAATTTATTATTGCAAATTCCTTCACTTATTTAATTTTAATTGTTTCACAGTGTTACCTCTTAATTCTTCAGATCAGTTTCAGAATCACAATGTGCAGATAAAAAAAATACCTTAAGGATTTTGGTTGCAATTACATTGAAAGTATAAATTAATTTGGGGAGAACTGACATCTTTACAGTATTGCATCTTCCCTTCCAGAAATATTGTCTATCTCTCAGCTAATTCATATTTGCCTTTATGTCTTCCAATGGTGTTTGGTAAGCTTTTTTTGGTAGATGTCATGATTTTTAAGATTGCTAGACATTTTCTATTTTGCTGTTATTGTGAATACTTTTCCTTCTTTCTTTCTTTCTTTCTTTTTTTTTTTTTTTGTCTTTTCTGACTTTACCTGTTATCTTTCTCTCTTGAAGACCATCTTTAATGGAGTTACTCAAGGTGGCAGGATGGTCTAGTTTCAGATCCCTGGACTAGCTGCAAGTATATAATGATGTCCTCTAGATTCTGGCACTGGCCTATAGTTTTTACCAGCTTAATCTCTACCACCCCCTACATATACCCGAACTGCAATTAGTCTAGACAAACACCTGGATCCTGTAGACATCTCAGTTTTTCTTTCTTGCCCATTTCTTCGTGCCCTGACTCCTGTCTCTGCCTGTCGACATTCTGCATGTCATCCACTGCTCAGCTTCTGTGCTACCTTGCTCATTCAGCTGTTCCACCCAGAGGTATTACTACCTCTTTCTTCAGACCTTCATAGCTTTAGTTTGTACCTTTCTTAGGAGTGTTTTTCATATTTTATCTTTGTTGCTTTATGTGTATACCTATCTTTCCCAAAAGTGTGACAGAGTGCAAAGTAAATTATAAAAGACTGAGCTCCATGACAATAGGAAAGTCATTTAGATAGCACTTTGCCTCAATGTCCTCACTTGTATAGGCATATTAAGTTATGCCTTGCCCACCTCATAAGGTTGTGTGACAGTACTTGGAGATGAGAAATGTGAATCTAAGAGATGATGGACATGCGGTCCTTCCTCTCCTAGGTTGACAGGAAGGTTCATGGAGGCAGGGCCTGACTTTTATAGTACTTCTGAACAGGTTTAGTTTAGCACATCACTGTTCTTACGTAGATATTCTCAGATAGACTATATCAATAGGTGACCACTCTTGGCAAGTGGGGAATAGGTACCAAGTTCTACTAGACTTTGCAGCATGCATAAAAGGACTTGAAATTACAACTAAATCCTAGGGATCTCCAGTTACCTCTGGTGCTTACATTGGTCCAGAAAGTGTGTGCATATGTTGATAAGAGTAGTTGCAAAGAAAATAATTTGAAATTGAGAAAGAGTATGATTCAAGTAATATTCTAAAACATTCTGAGGAAAAAAAATCACTCATATCTTGGTGTGTATGTTGTCCTGGGGGACTTTTTTAAAAAACAATAATCTTTGACCACATCTCTTGACTTTCTGATTCCATAGTTTGGGCACAGAAATCTATATTTTTACAAGCATTTCTGATCCTATCATCAGGCAAGTTTGTGAATTGTTGCACTAGAACAGCAGAATTCTTAATAGTGATGTGCAGGACTTGCTGAAATCAGTTGCTTTATGAAATGAAGCTAACAAGTACATAACACACAGGCACATAGCTTAGAGTAATAAGCATTTCTGTGCTCTAGAATTTCTCTGTGTCTTCTTCTTAATCTGCCAAACTTTGAAATATTTCTAATATAAAAATGCTTTCCCCAGATATCAGGTATAGAGGTGGCTCATTGGGAACTGTGCATGCTAGAGACAACCATTTGTTATGATGTGAAACTTTTCTGTAGTGCTACGTAAATCACACTTTCTTAACTACTAAAAATATTTATCAGTACTTGATAACAAAATTCTTAAATGATAGCAGGGTCTATATTAGCCACTTCACATAGGAAATTAAGAATTTCTCTCTAAGAACTAGCATACTTACAGGAGAATACCAAATTGATTTTGTTTTTACAATAAGATTGAGTTATTCTTTTCCTTGATTTGAAAAGCTATGCAAAATATATGCTTATAGTAATATAACATATAAATACACAAGAATACGAGCAAGCAGATAAAATCACCCATAATATTTTTATTTATTTATTTTAAAGATGTAGGATACAATTCAAGGTTAGGTATACAAATGTTCATTATGCAGGTACCCTTGTTGATGAGGTGTGCCCCTCCCTCCCCTGGCAGTTTCCCTCAACTGCCAATTCCACTCCTGCCTCAGCAGTTTCCCACTACTGCCAATCCCTTTCTCATAGTATTACGAAAACTGTTGAAGGTCCACTTATGAGTGAGAGCATATGGTACTCTGTTCTTTGTTTCTGTGATAGATCACTGAGTATGATAGACTCTAAATCCACCCAAGTTGCTGTGAAGTTCATATGTTTGTCCTTCTTTATGGCTGCATAATAGTCCATTGTGTATATGTACCACTTTTAAAAAAATCTAGTTCAGCTTCAATGGGAAGCACGGTTGGATCCATTTTTTTGTTACTATAAATAGAGCTGCGGCAAACATGCGTGTGCAGATATCTTTTTTGTAGAATGATTTGAGTTCCTCCGGGTATATTCCCAATAGGGGGTTTGCTGGGTGACATGGAAGGTCAATTTCTAGTTTTTTCAGAAATCAACACACTGTCTTCTAAAGAGGTTGCACTAGTTTGCATTCCCACCAGCAGGGTAGAAGTTGGAGAGGATCCGGTAAAAGGGAGCTCTTTTACACTGTTGATAGTGCAGACTAGTACAAGCTCTGTGGAAAACAGTGTGGCAATTTCTAAAAGATCTAAAAAGTGACCTTCCATATGATCCAGCAGTCTCCCTTCTAGTAATATACCCAGAGAAACTCAAGTCATTCTATAAGAAAGATACCTGCACACACATCTTTATTGTAACATTGTTTACAATAGCAAAAATATGGAACCAACCATGCAGTCCTTTGAAAGTGGACTGGATATAAAAATGTGTTACATATACATGGTGGAATATTATGCAGCCAAAAAGAAGGACAAAATTTTGCACTTTGCAGCAACTTGGATGGATTTAGAGTCTGTCATAACCAGTGCTCTATCACATAAACAAAGAACTGAGTACCACAGTGTTCTCACTCATAAGTGGACCCCAAACATTTACCATAATACTACATGAAAGGGATTGGCAGTAGCAGGACATTGCCAGGGGAGGTGGCAGTACATAACATCAATAAGGGTATCAGATCACAAACCAGGTGAAGTGAGGACCAGTGGGAGGCCCAAACTTCACTTGTACAATGTCCACTTGGATGCCTAATACTGACTTGTACCCTGCATCTTTAAAGTTTTAAAAAAGAGAGCTGATTTTGTAAACTGTTTTATACACATTTTAAAATTAAGATTATATTTGAGATATTTTTATTTATTATAAATTTTGTAAACATCATTTGAATTACTGCATACTAGCTTATAATATTGAAGGTACCATACTTTGACATGAATATTTTTACAAGGTCAGAGCTATAAAACATGGAGAATTACATTGCCAGTACACTAAGCATTTTAACTAATACATTTAATTAAATGAAACATTTATATCAGGTGATATAAATACTTCGAAGTAAACAGAGGGCAAGCATGGGCCAGTAGCCAGTGTGTACAAGAGAGGATGTAAAATAAGACCAGCATTAACACCCAGAAGACACCACTGAAATTGCCTTCTCTTAGTTCTGCAATGACAGCCCAATGAAAGATAATGAACAGTTTCCACTTTTTGCGCTCTTCTGGTTTTTTGCAGCATTTAGAACTGTTGATGATCTTCAGCTTTCCCATGCATCTTTTCTTTTGCTTTCCTCAACACTGTTCTTTCCTGTTTCTTCCTTTGACCGTTCATCTCGGCCTCTTTGACAAATTCTGCTTTTTGCACTTTTTTCTTGTGCTTGTGCATTCTCTACTTTTCACTGTCAACTTTCCCCTGGGTAATTTCTTCTCACTCCCATGTCTTAAACTCCCTTCTAGAAGTGATGCCCTACCAGTTTACATCTTATTACCTCTCTCTCTCTCTCTGCCTCAGGACTTCTGCTTAGCTCCTACCACTAACTGTGGTCCTGGTTCAAATTCATGCTCCTCTGTGTGACCTTGGTCAGACTTCTCTCTTTGAGTCCCTCGGATCACACAATTTCTGCTTCTGCACACTGTACTATGCATGTGTTTACTTTGCCCTGACTCTTTGGGGGCATGTTGCATACATGGAGAGCTGTGGCAATGAGTGATTGATGACTGATTGACCAAAGGACTGATTGGATCACTGACCAATGCTGATGAAAAATTCTCCCTCCCTAACTCCTATATAACCCTCCTTTTCTGCACCCAGAGTTTGGTGATGGTGCTTGTAATATACAGTGCAACTTTTTCTCTCAGAGAGCATACTTTTCTCTATTTTTTGTCATAATCTATATTTAAGCTTATTCAATAAGTAACAATACTTATATTTTATGTTTTATTATCTAAATTTCTAACCCTTGCTGCTAATTTCTAAAGTGATGTTAACCAAAGTAATCAAAGGATGAAATAACACATATTTATTTTTGAGTTTTTCTATTCCCTAATTATTATATTAAATAGTGTGTGGAATTTAGGGACTAAAATGTAATCATAAGAAAGTAATTCACTATACAGAAAGAGTATTTCATTGTTTCTAATACTGTAGGATATCCAGCAACTAGTAGCTAGGATATCACTAATATTTACCATAGCAGTTCCTAAAAATAATTAAGTAATATGGTATCTGTGATAAATTCATTTTGTTTATAGAATGGTAGTACTGAGTTGAGCTTGTACTTTAGAAATCCTTTGAGGACCTTGAAAGTGATATACTCTCCCAGGTTCTTAAATATAATAATTTAAACATGAAAGAAATATTTTATTTTCTAGTTTTTCTTTCTCTAGCTATCTTTGACCAATTCTTATAATAAAAATAGAAGGAGTGAATGAAATTAATGTCAACCATTCTTTGCTAGGATTTTTTCTCATACCTTTGGAAAAAATGATAATGATTCTGTGCAGGGCTGTGGTTTTTAAATTGCTTGTCTGCTAATTATAAGAAAAGCCAAGATATTGAAATTTGTGTAGTGTTAATTACTCATCCCTTTCTTTCCCACTGTAATTTACAGTGAGTCTTCAGGATGCCACTTGCTGATTTGGAGCTTTTGCCTCTGCTTTTTTCTCAGCAATTAGGTCTCATCGTCAACTAATGGAATTGAGTGATGTTTAGCTAACAATATGGAGAAGCTCTCTGCAGTTTTGCTTCATTAGAAGTTGGTGTGACACCTTCAAAAAGGTTTCCTGTTTTTTGTTCCTAGGACTGTGTGACATTAACTTCCTCTAATATCCCTTTTTCTTGAGTCATTATTATCGTATTTTCTTCTTACTGTTTGCCCTGTATGATTATTTGACCATCTTCATCTCTGTGTCTATATTTTTGCCCTAAGCAAAACAGACAAGAATTACTTTTTTTTTTTACTTCTAAGCTTGTCATACAGTTCATTATTTATTTATTTCATCTCCTCACTTCACCCCCTTAGCAGGTTTTGCTGTTGTTATTGTTGTTTCTCTGGAATTTCTATGTGGTAAGGATCCTTGAATTTTATTTTGCTGGTCATTAATCTGTGGAAGAGAAAGACTGTTGAAAGAGCCCTCTTAACTGATGCTTCCAGAAAGATGGAGTGGGTTTACTTTTTCCTTTTTGTCCTACCAAGTTCAGCTAAAAATCCTGGACATTATGTATGAAAAGCATAAGAAGATTCTGAAAGGTGGAGGGAAGAAGGCAGAGTGACTGAGGGCATTGGGATTTACTGAACAATACAGTGGTGGGATCCTTGAGCTTGCTAATTACCTCATATGTCTTGAATTGGGTGTCGAGAAGCTGACAGCCTAGATGCCAATGGGCGCAGACAGGAAAAGCTCCCCCAAATTTTGCCTTTTCTGCCAAAGGACCACAAAAGGGGCAGCCTAATGTGACAGAAAACATTTAGATGATAATTGCTCTGCTACAGCTAAATACTTTAGAAGAAAACTGTGGCCACATTTTCAAACTGCACAAGCAGAGACTGAGTGGGAAGCTTAAATTTCCAGCCTCAGCAGGATATGAGGAGGAGATACCTCAACCACCCCATCATAATGGTAAGAAAGAAGAATAATGTAGACCTAAGACTTACAACTCCTTTGTATGGTAATAAGATACTTTTCATTATATCAGGGGAGATCACATGGGGAGCTTGGGCTTATACCCGACCTGGTACTATCAAAGTATTCCCTGTCCTCCCCATTGGGATTCCCAGTAGAGAGCTAGGAGTTTTATTTCAGCGCAGTGGTAACAAGGACCCCCCCCCCCCGCCACACACAATGGAAGTTGTATAAGGAGTCGGAGCAGACCCATCTGCACCTCTGTCTTAGCTCAAAACACCATAGACTACAGGGCTTAAACAACAGACATTTTTTTTTTCACAGTTCTGGTGACTGGGAAGTCCAAGGTCAAGGTGTTGGCCAATTCATTTCCTACTGAGGACATTTTTCCTGACTTGCAAACCATCACCTTCTTGCTGTACTCTCCCATGGTGGGGAGAGAGCAAGAGCAAACGCTTTGGTCTCACTTCTTGTAAAGGCACTAATTTCATCATGAAGGTCCCACATTATGACATCATCTAATCCTGAGCACATCATAAATGTCTTATCACTCAATACCATCTCATTAGCACTTAAGACTTTAAAACATGAATTGGGTGGGGAGGACACAAAAATCCAGGCTGTAACAACCACTCATCCAGGGAGTTATCAGCAGACTGAACTTCCACCCCAACCCAGTAGTAATGAGGAACTGCTTCCCACACCCAGGTGCCAATAGATGCTAACTGTGAATATGAGACTTCCACCCACATCTGGCAGTAATGAGGGGCACTGCTCCCTTTGAACTCCAAGAGAAGTGTAAGAAGAGGCCTGCCAGAATAGAAGGTTTAAGTAACATACAGAGCCTCATAACATAAGGCCCAAAATGTCTAGTTTGCCACTGAAAATCATTGGTCATAACAAGAACCAAGAATATTTCAACTTGAATGAGGAAAAAAATCAACAGACACTAATACCAGATAGTAGACATAACTGACCAGCATTTTAAAGCAATGGTCATAAGAATGCAATTGATGAGTAATTACAAACATCTGGAAGTAAGTGGAAATGAAAAAGAGAACATCCCGTCAAAGAAACAGAAAGTCTTAGCAAAACAATGAAAGCTATAATTGAATACTGGATAGAAATTTTAGAACTGGAAAATGCAATAACTTAAATTAAAAACCCCAAAGATAGACTAGACAGCAGAATGGAGAAGACAGCAAAAAGAATCCATTAACTTGAAGATAAAACAATAGAAATTATTTTATCTGAAGAATAGAGAAAATAGACTGAAAAAACAAAAACAAACCCCAGAACCTCAGATACCTCTGGGACTACAACAGAAGGTCTAATATTTGTGTAATCTGAATCCACGAAAAAGAGGAGAAAGAGGATAGCGTTGAAGAATTATTCAAATAAATAATTGATGAAGCTTTCCAGAATTTGACATTTAAAAATACATAAGCTTTCAAGAAACGGAGTGAACCCCAAACGGCATAAATTCAAATAAATGCACACCAAGAAACATAATAGTCAACCTTTTGAAATTAAAGACAAAGAAAAAAATTTCTAATATCAACCCAAAGGGAAATAGCACCTTACATATTGGGGGGGAATCAATCTGAATGTCATCAGAAACCATGGTAACCACAAGATGGTGGCAGAACATTGTACTAAAAGACAATAACTGTCAACTGCTGATTCTATATCTGGTGAAACTATCCTTCAGCAATAAAGGGGAAATTGAGACAGTCTCAGATGAAGGAAAACTGAGAGAAAGTGTTCCTATAATCCCTTCCCTTAAGGAACAGCTGAAGGAAGTGCTTCAAAAAGCAGACATGATTAAAAAAAAAAAAAGATGAGGGTTATCTTGGGACATGAGGAAGGAAAAGGAACAAAAGGAAGAGCAAAAATATGGATAAGTCAAATGTACTTTTTGTGAATTTTCTAAATTATGTTTGATGGTTAAAGCAAAAAGTATAACATTATCAAATGTAGTTGACAATAATATAGAGGGAATATTTATGACAATCATATTACACATGGGATAGAGCAAGGGACTTAAAGGAAGGTAAGGTTTATATATTTAACTCAAACTAGTAAAACGTTTACACTAGTACACCATATGTTGTGTAGATATAATGTGATACTTTGAGCAATCACTAAAAACTATGCAAAGATATAATACAAAAAACCATGGATACATCAAAATAGAATTTTTAAAAGTGGTCAAGTGACACTCAGGAAAACAGAAAACGATATTACAGAAGAACACAAGCAAAAAAAATGGTAGACTAAAGCCTTAAAATATCCATAATTGCAGTAAGTGTAAATGGTTTAGATACACAAATGAAGACAGAGAAATAGAGAAAAGCCCATCTTATTTATGTATACTTTTCCACATTTTGTTGTTTCTTTTTCCCTGATGACCAAAACTAACCACCACCTTTAGGAAAAAAAAATCTGGCTTTTTCCAGGCACGATGGCTCATACCTGGAATCCCAGCAATTTGGGTGGCAGACACCAGAGGATTGCCTGAGTCCAGGGTTTTCAGACCAGCCTGGGCAACTTTACAAGAACTTGTCCCTACAACAAATTTTTAAAAACTAGTCAGGTATGGTTAGCACATGCCTGTTGCCCCAACTACTTGTGAGATTGAGGCAGAAGGATTGTCTGAACCTAGCAGGTTGAGGCTGTGGTGACAGAGTGAGACTCCGACTCAAAAAAAAAAAAAAAAAATCTGTTTTTTTGGAGTGCTTTCTTTAGCTATTCCTTAAGGGTAGGTATTATACAAACATATTCCTTTAATTTTCCTTTATTAGTAGGAGGTTAGTAGAGTAAGATTTAAAAAGTTATGACTCGGCTGGGCTCGGTGGCTCAGCCTGTAATCTCAGCACTTTGGGAGGCAGAGGTGAGTGGATTGCCTGAGCCTGCAGATTCGAGACCCACCTGGGCAACTTGGCAAGACCTCATCTCTACAATAAATCAAAAAATTAGCCGGGCGTGGTAGCACGCGCCTGTAGTTCCAGCTACCTGGAATGCTGAGGTGGAAGGATTGCCGGAGCCCAGCAGGTTGAGGCTGCGGTGGCCGGGAGCGGCCACTGTACTCCAGTCTGGGTGACAGAGTGAGACTCCAACTCAAAAAACAAACAAACAAAAAAACCCAAAAAACAACAAAAAAAAGTTATGACTCGACTATATGCTCTTTATGAGAAACTTTCAGAATAATGATATAATGCACATTTACTCTGATAAATAATGATATAAATTTCATTTACTTTGATAAAGTCTTGGGTTACCAAAACAACATGCAAAAGACAGTTGCATTTCTGTACACCAATAACAAGCAGGCTGAGCACC
Source organism: Carlito syrichta (assembly GCF_000164805.1). Taxonomy (NCBI): domain Eukaryota; kingdom Metazoa; phylum Chordata; class Mammalia; order Primates; family Tarsiidae; genus Carlito; species Carlito syrichta. Next base: position 761,313 of record NW_007255098.1, on the reverse strand, counting down.
AAATAAAAAACACAATTTCATTAACAATAGCTACCAAAAAAAACAAAAAAACAAAAACAAAACCTAGGCATCCACCTAACCAGAGAAGTGAAAAATCTTTGCCATGATAACTACAAAATGCAGCTCTCTGAAATCAAGGTTGATACAAACAAATGGACAAATGTGCCATGCTCATGGATTGGAAGAATCAATTATTGTCAAGGCATCCATCCTTCCCCAGGGCAATCTACAGCTTCAATGCAATACCCATTAAATTGCCAGCATCATCACAGACCTAGAAACGACAGTACAGAGATACATATGGAAGCCAGAAAGAGCACACATAGCCAAAGCAATCCTCAGCAAAAGGAACAGAACCAGAGGTATCATACTTCCAGACTTTAAACTATATTACAAGGCTACATTAAGCAAGATGTCATGTTACTGGTACAGGGATAGGCACATAGACCAATAAAACAGAACAGAGATGCCAGAAACAAAAACATGGTTCCTCTACCAACTCATCTTCAACAAAACCATCCATAATAAACATTGGGGAGCATTTGTATACCTAACCCTGAATTGTACCCCACATCTTTAAAATAAAAAAATTAAAAGTTAAAAAAAACATTGGGGAGAGGAAACCATATTTAGCAGGTGGAACTGGGAAAACTGGCTAGCCACATGCAGAAGAATGAAGCTGGACCCCTACCTAACAGCATATTCAAAAATCAACTCAAAATGAATCAAGAACTTAAAAAATGTAAAGCCTCAAACTATAAAAATCTTAGAAGAAAACAGGGAACACCTTTCTGGACATTGGAGTAGACAATGAATTCATGACAAAGTCCTCAAAAGCAAGTGCAACAAAAGCTAAGATAGACAGGTGAGATCGTGCCAAACTGAAAAGCTTTTGCAAAGCAAAATAAACCATTAGGAGAGTAAAAAGACAACTCACAGAAAGGGAAAAAAATATTTTCAAGCTATGCATCTGTCCAAGGCCTAACATCCAGGATCTACAAGGATCTCAAATGAACTGAAAGAAAAAAACAACCCTATTAAAAGTAGGCAAAGGACATGAACAGACACTTCTCAAAGGAAGACATACAAGCAGCCAACAAACATATGAAAAAATGCTCAGCGTCTCTAATTATCAGAAAATTGCAAATCAAAACTACAATGAGATACCAGCTAACACTGATAAGGATGGCTATCACTAACAAGTCAAAAAACAACAGATGCTAGCACCACTGTGGAGGAGAGGGAATGTTTCTGTACTGTTGGTGGGAATGTAAGCTAGTTTGGCCTCTATGGAAAGCATTGTGGCAATTTCTAAAAACTGAGCTGCTGTATGATCCAGAAATCTCATTCCTAGGCATATACTTGGAGTTACATAAATCGCTCTACCAAAAAGACACCTGCACACCCATGTTTATTGCCACACTATTCACAATAGCAAAAACACAGAACCAACCCAGATGCCCATTGAAAGTGGACTGAATAAAGACAATGTGGTATATATATGATGGAATACTATGCAGCCATAAAGAAAAACAAAATCATGGCTTCACAGCAACTTGGGTACAGTTGGAGACCACCATACTAAGTGAACTATCACAGAAGCAAAGAACTGAGTACCAAATATTCTCACTTGTAAGTAGGCCCTGAACACTAGTCACACCAGCACAAGAATGAGATTAGCAGATGCTGGGCACTGCTAGGTGAGGGAGGGAGGGAAAAGGGAGGGAGGCACACAGCACACAAAGGGTATCTGGTCCACTACCCACAGAAGAGAGGGTCAGCTAGAAGCCCAAATCTCACCTGCATGCAGCTTACTTTTGTAGCAAGCACTCACTTGTACCTCACAACTTCTACAAAGTAAATGAGGTAAAAGATATGCCATACAACATAAATAAAAAGAATTCAGGACTTCATAAGAAAATTACTAGAGACAAAGGAGGGACATGATGAAAAGGGGCCAGTCTGTGAGGAAGTCTTGCCAATTTTTTTTTTTTTTTTTTTTTAGTTGGATTCTCACTCTGTCGCCCAGACTGGAGTACAGTGGGCCAATTTTTTAAATGCTGAAATCAACCAACTGAGCTGCAAAATATGTAAAATAAAAACAAACTGGAAAGAGAAATATACAAATCCAAAATTATAGTTGGAGATGTAAATGCTCCTCTTTCAGTATTTGACTCTTACTAAACTTTCCATGTTGCTTTATGTTTTAAATCTCTTCATGACAAAGAATTGTTTCTTCTCTCATTTTCCAATGACAGGTATTTGTAGCCAGTAACTTGGTGATTAATTGTTCTGTTGACTCACATGTATGCATTTTGTTTCCCTGCCAGGATTTCTTATTAAAGGGAATCTTGTGACATTTCTCTGTATCCTTCAGAATGGCTTGGTGTGAGAGCTTCATGTTCTGAACACAAAACCAATTACTTGTTTGTTAACTGTACATTCGGTTGTTTCATGTTATTTTAACGAGACCAGAAAAGGGGTCCAATGCCCAAATCTGATTGTTCTTTATTAAAGTTGTGTTGGAATTATTAAGGGCAGAAGGTCTGGTTAAGAGACATTTCTAGTTTTGATATAAGAACAAGCAGTTTAGGAAAAATCTTTCTCTTCTGTTTTAGAGCCTTATAGTGTACCTTTTCTTAATAGAAATAGTCTTTATGTAGTTACTATTTTCTCACTGATGTTAAAACAGAACAGTAAAATCTAAGTCGAAGATTGTGAGTGTGCTCTGACATTCTTGTAAATTAACCTTGCAGTTAATTTAACCACAGCTGTGTTGTGGCTGGAACTAAAGGGGCTCCCAGTTGATTGAGAAAACAACAGAGACTAATAGGTCAGCGTTCTTGGCAACCAACCTCCATGTACATTTTAGAAAATTGTCTAGGAATGTTTGTTTGGCATTTGCTTACTTCTATTTTCAAATTACCTTATGCCATTATGAAGTATTACTGAAGGTTGCATTATTAATAAATAAGATTGTTAATTACTTTATCGCTGAGTTCATGTGGTAATATAGATTTTTTTCTCTAAAAGATGAAGGGTATTTGAAAACTGTTTTTTACATTTATATCAATTTCAAACTTTAAAATTAAATTTTATTTCCAGAAAACTCTCAGGAGGTACTTTTATGAATTTGTAAGTTATAATTTGATAGCAATTTATATTTCAGAAAGTAAAGTAGATTCAGGTTCAAAGTTTGAATTAAGTCATTTAAGAAAGTTGATATACTTTCTCTTTTAACACAGGAAATTGTATACTTTGACTTTTTCAAGCAATGTAAAAATATTTAAAAATATTTTTTGGCAGATTTCTTCTTTAAAGTGAGAATAATCATTAATTTTGGAAATTGTGCAGTCATCATCTTTGCTGTTAAGGATTCATTTATTCTGTCATTAAATATTTGTTTAGTAGTGGGCTTACACCTCAGGGATATTTCAGAGAGTAAACAAATAAGGTCTCTAACCTCATAAAATTTATATAAGAGATACAGTTAAAAAATAAACAAATGAATAAGCAAGATGGTGACAGATATATGTAAATTATATGAAAGAACTAGTAATTTATAATAGAGGTGATAGGTTACTTTGGTTGGTAGTTAAGGAAGGCTACTCTAAGAAGGTGACATTTGCACAGCTTTGTCAAGTGTTAGAATGAGCCAGCCATGCTGCAAATCCTGGAGACAGAGCATTTCAGACCATGGAGATGACAAGCTTAAGAGTCCAAAACAGGAAAACTGAGTTTGTTCAAGAAACAGAAAGAAAATAAGTGTGGTGGGCATATGATAAGCCAGGGGAAGAATCAAAGGTGGAGATGAGAGTTAGGCCACACCAGATCCTACAGGGCCCTGTAGACCATGCAACTCATTTGAATTCTATTCTGAGTACAACGGGATGTCTTTGAATGCCTGTATGCAGGGGGGTGATGTGATCTTTAGAGCTGACAGCTGTGTGGAAGCTGAGACACCCGGAAAATTACCTTGTGCTGTTGTCCTATGTGGGCAAGTTTCTTTGTCTTTCTAAGGCTCAGTTTTCTCATTTGTAAACAAGATTAATGGTGACATCTACCTAATACTTGTGAGGGTTCTGTAAGAAAATGTATTTGGAAGAGTTAACATAGTGTTTGGAGCAGAGCAAGTACTCCATGATATCTTAACAATATTGTTATGTTATAAAGATAATGGCACTTTTCCGGCCTCCGTGAAGCATATCATGAAGTAGGCATATCAACAGACATGTACTGTACAGTAGTCAGCATTGTTGGAAATACATACAGGGTATATTGGACACAAATTAAAGTTCTTTTTGGAGGAAAGGGTCAGAAAAGTCTACGTAAAGGAACTGGATATAAATGTGGCTAAATATATGCCAAATGGCCCTTCTGTTTGGCCCAGGTTCCCCTCAGTATCCCTCTTCAGTAATGCCATTGGAATTCTCTCCTTTGGGTTTGGCACTGTTCCCCAAAACTCATATGCTCAATACCCAGGAATACCAATTGCTTTGTTGGCCACAAGCCTGTCTTCAGGGGATGGAAACAGCCAAAGGTGTGCCCATGATAGGATGCCAGGAGACAGGATGCATTCCCTGGAGGAGCAGGAGATCTTGGACAGCCAGGGGTGGCCAGAGGGTGCTAGAATCTGTTGCGAGCTTAGGAAATGTGAGAACACCCTTAAGATGAACACCTGCTTCAAAACTGAACCTGATTGGTCACCATATTGACTGATGCAGAAGACATTGTCTTCCTCTGATAGGATAAGAAAGGTAATGATGTTTCTACTTCAAAGTCCTTTGGGAACTCAGACTGTGCGTTACAAAGTACAGTTGGGGTTGCATGTGTGGAAAGACATACAGAGAAATCCTATTCCTCAAGAAAAGAAATGAAGGGTTTCCAAAGAGTTTAAACTAAGAAAGGGTTTGGGAATAGGGAGAGGGGAAAAAGATTATTGTTACACTTTTTTTCTTTGCTTCACCCAGGAATTTCTTCATTCGTTGCTTTGTTTCTTAAATATGTTTCTTTCCCCTCAACACTGGCTTTTCTGTCTTTACCACTGAATTAGGTCTGATCTAGACTTCAGTATCTATAAAAGTACAAAAGAAAAGAGACTGTTTTCAAACATATGTCAACTCTATTCAGATAAGATCCCATCAGTTATCAGCTGTCTTTCAACAGCTTTCTGTCACAGGACTTGATCGTTGATCATGGATTCTGAACCAGAGCTTTCATCTGGAGAATGTGCTAGCTTTGAAAGCAAAACCATTTAATAATTTAGTATTTAGTTAATTATTGTGTAATTTGCTATGTTAAGGTATTATAGTCATAGTCCCTCACTTGTTGACAAGTCACAAATCTGGTAATCATTGCAATTAAGAAGAAAACTGAGAACCAGGAATCAGCAAAGCAGGCTCTACACTGCCAGAATAAATGTCACATTAATTCATGACTTGATTTAAAAGAGAGAGCTCCTCAGACCCTTATTCAAAGACTGTTTCATCTCAGTCCACAAACACATTTGAAATTTCGGATGAGAAACATTTGAGAGGCAGGTGTACAGACAGCAGCAAGGAGTGAGCCAGCAGCCTAACGGCAAAGGTGGAAACAGAGGAATGCAAAACATGGAACCAGGAATTTAAAAAAACAGAGCATTTGAAGCCACAGTGCACGTATGCTGCAGCAGAAAGAGATCTGGACTTTGAGTTTAAAAGGACTTTAAAAACTCATAAGCTACAGATAGATCGGGAGGTAAAGGCCTTGATCACTCTTTCCATGACTAAACCCATTGCTTAAAATCTCTGAATTTCAGTATCCTTGTTGTAAAACACGAAGGAAAATAATTATTCTTAGAATTAAATGAAATATTTGTGGAAAGAGCTTTAGAATTCTAGATGTACAATATAGATGTTGTTACATATTTAATTCCTTTTTGGCCTGTTGATTAGCTATTTAATCATAGGCTATTCATTCACCCTCTCTGAGCCTTGGTTTCCTCCTAAATTATGAATAATAATTTCATCTGTTTGCCTGTTTCACATAAAAAAAATAATATCCTTTGGGTGCTTTGCATTGTCACATCTTACATAAGTAATGATATTATCATTATTACATTATAGCACAGCACATAAATTGTGAGAATGATCCTGAGGCCTCAAGAAAAGGTTAAATGTCATTTGATACACTTTATTTAGGAAGGAAGAGAGCTGCCATATAAATAATCTTAGCAAATTTATTTTTACTAAAAAGAGATTCTATAGCAAGTTTCTGTGTTTGAGGCATTTGAACATCAGGTATCTGGGAAATTTGCTTTTGTAGGACAGTTCACTTCCCAATTGTGCCAGAATAAGTTGTTTTGTATATAAGTGTCAAGCATGGAGAGGTTCTAACTAAGTGCAAATTATAGTGAAATTAATAAATGACACCAATTTTTTAGATTTTAAAATGGGTTTTGAGATAATGCAGTGTGGGCTTAGATTGATTGTAATTCTCATCTTTTAAGTTGTGATTCAATATTATGTAGCATTAAAACTCAATTAAATAAAAAATAAATGAAGAATCAAGTAGAGAGAACACATCTCTCAGTTGGCTCAAATTCTCAAATGATGACTTAAAATCTGTTAATTGCTAAGATTGTAATTGTCCTTATTGTTCACTATATTCCAAAATAATTGCACATATAATTAGCATCAGTTAATGAGAGATACTAAATTACCCTATTCTCAAATACACTAGATGTCATAAATTGTCCAAATATAATTGAAAACTCAAGGTTTTATTTTACTTTTTGTTCATGAGCTGCAGACTATAAGTGAATTCATATATGTAACCCCTTACCAGAAATTTTATTAAATCAAAAAATATCTTACCCAGCATTTCCTAATTCACTCCCAATGGCAGAAGGTGGGCCAGGTAAGTGCTTCTCTCCCCAGGTGACACCAGGCAAGACTAATGAAGCCCACCAGCACTTGATCGCCCAGGGAAACTCTCTGTCTATAGGACCTGGCACCCTCACCTCTCATGTTCAATTCCTGAACAAAACCCAAAACCTAGGGAAACCTAGGGAAATACTGTCTGTCCCACAGGAAGCAAGAGCCAGGATAGAGCAGAATCCCCAGACCCTACAGAACAAAGGAGCCCAGAATGGCTCTGAAAAATAAATTGTCACTAGAACTACAGCCCACAAAAGTATGCCAGATCCTGTACACTAAACCTATTAGGCAACAGCCTACTAAAATAAAAGATTTAAATAGGGGGATCAGCAAACTCGGCATAGTATCCAAAATATCCAGGATACACTTGAAAATCACTTGTCATACAAAAAAAAAGAAGGAGAAATCACAACTTGAATGAGAAAACACGATCAACTGAGGCCCAAATTGAGATGAATCAGATGTTGGAATTACCTAACAAGGATTTTAAGGCAGCCATTATAAAAGTGCTTCAGAAGCAAGCTATTGATTTTCTTTGAACAAATGAAGAAATAGGAAAATTTCAGCAAAGAAGATATTTTTAAAAAGTGAAAATAAGTGAATTGAAGCATACAATAACCAGAATTTAAAACCAGCCGGATTAGCTCAGTAGTAAAGAAGACAAAGATAGTGGATATGAGCATAGACCAATAGAATTTAGTCAGTTTGAACAACAAAGAAAAAGTAGACTTAAAAAAAAAAAAAACAGAACAGAGTTTTCTGTGAGACTATAACCAAAGATCTGATATTCATATTACTAAAGGAGAGGAAAAAGAGGTTAGGCCTGAAAAGTTTTAATAGAAATAATGGCTGAAAACTTCCCAAATGGAACAAAACCCCCCACAAACTTACAGATTTAAAAAGTGGAGTGAATCACAATAAAATAAACCACAAGAAATCTATTTGAAGACACTTAAACTTCTATGTTAAAGATAATTAACTTCTGGAAAACAAAGAAAAAACTCTTCAAGATGGAAAAAACAACCCTGCCAACCACTAATTCTGGCAAAAATGTAATTGAAGAATGAGGGGAATACTCTGACTAAAGAAAACTCAAATAATGTTTGCTACAATACCTGCTCTTAAAGAACAACTAAAGGAGGCCTTCTAAACCAAAAAATAATAATCAGAGAAAAAAGCTTGGAACTACAGAAAAGAAAGAAGAACAAGGAAATAGATACAATGAAGATAAAGAAAATACACTATCTTTCTCTTCATTAATTTTTAAAATTATATTTTAAGTTTGAAGAAAAAAATTACAATGTCATCTGAAGTGGTTTTACGTGTATGTAGAGGAAATACTTAAGAATTATTTTTTTAAAGGGGTAATGGAAAGGGATCGCAATACTTCTCTTGGAGGAATGGAGTGATGATATAAGTAGGCTGTGATGTTATAGATTTATGCTATAACAATTAGAGCAACTACAAGAGAATAATACAAAGTGAGATACTCAAAAACACTGTAAATAAATCAGGGTGGAATTCTAAAAACTGTTCAACTAACCCATAGGAAGCCACTAAACGAGAACAGAGGAAGAAAAAACAGAGGGAATAAACAGACTAAATACACCAATTAAAAGATAGATTAGCAGAGCGAATTTAACAAAAACTATAAAACTCATTTCAAATGGAATAACGTAAATAGGTTGAAAGTAAGAAAATGAAAAGTTGTATCATATCCGGCATTTAATTTTTTTAAAAGCAAGACTGGCTATATTAATATGAGATAAATAGACTTCATAGTAAATACAGTTTCAAGATGAAAATGCAGACATTGTATAATGATAAAAAAATACCTTCACCAAGAAAACAGAAATCCTAAATGTATATGCTCTGGAAAACAGAACTTCAAAATACATGAAGTAAAAAATCATTGACCTGAAAGGAGGCATAGACAAATCTACAGTCATGTTTGAGGACTCTTACTAATTGATATATCCAATTGATAGCAAAGAAAAAAGATAGCAATAGAATCTAACTGACATCTATAGAACACTCTACTCAATAACAGTAGAATACACATTCTTTTAAAGCACTTATGGAACATTCTCCAAAATAGGCCATATCCTGTTTCATAAAAATCTCAACAATTTTTAAAGAATTGAAATACAAAGTATGTTCTGTGAACATAAAGGAATTAAACTAGAAATTAACAGAAAGACATCAGGAAAATCTCTGGACATGTGAATATTAAACAACTTCTAGGGCCAAGTTTGGTAGCTCATACCTGTAATCCCAGCACTTTGGGAGGCCGAGGCAAGAGGATTGCTTGAGTCGAGGAGTTGGAGGCTAGCCTGGGCAACATAGCAAGACTTGGAAGACTGAGGTGAAAGGATTGACTGGCACAGGAGGTTGAGGTTTCAATGAGCTATGGTGATACCACTGCACTCCAGCCCAGGTGATAGAATGAGACCCCAATTGAAAAAAACAAACAAACAAAAAACTTTTAAATAATCTATGGATCAAAGAAAAGATCTGAAAAGGAAAAAAAGGCAAACACACAACTGATGACAGTGAAAATTCAAAACACCAAAGTTTTGGGGATACAACTTAAGGACTGAGAAGAAAATTTATAGCATTAAATGCTTATATTAGAAAGAGAATAAATAATTAATTTAAATAAATAATTTAAGCATCCAACGAAGAACATAGAAAAGAAGTTAAAAAGAGGAAAGACACAAATCACTAATATTAGGAATGAAACGGGATATCACAGTTCCTGCAGCTATTAAAAGGACAATAAGGAAATACTATAGACAGAGTTCTGCTCATAAATTTGATAACTTAGGGTAAGTGGACCAAATTCTCAAAAATCACAAAGTGCCAAAACTCATCCTATGCAAAATATGTAGCCTGAATAGTCCTACAGCCATTAAAGAAACTTAATTTTAGTTCAAACTTTCCCCCTCAGTATCCTTTCTGAGATTATTTCACTGGAGAAATTTGCCAAACATTTAAAGAATTTAAACCAATTTTACAGTTTTATTCATTAAATTGAAGATGAAGAAACTCTTCTTGATTCATATTATGAGACCAGTATTATCATGATGCCAAACTCAGCCAAAGACAGCACTCACAAAAAGCAAAACTGTAAACCAATGGCTCATGAATATAGATACAAAAAGTTTTAACACAACATTGATAAACTTAAGGTATAAAAAAGGATTATACACCATAACCAAGTGAGTTTTATTCCAGGTATACAAGGCTGGTTCAATATTTGAAGATCAATTCATGTTATCTATCATAACTACAGGCTAAAGAAGTCTTACTAGCATATTTATTGACACAGGAAAAGCATTTGATAAAATTCCTCACTTATTCTAAAAATTCTCAGCAACCTAATTATAGGGCGTAACTTCGTAAAATATATGTGCCAAAACTTACAACTAACATCATAGGTGAAAGGCTCAATGCTTTTCCCCTAAAGTTGGGAACAAGGCAAGAATGTCTGCTTTCCTACTTTTAACTAGGACAATATGGCAAGGGGGGGAAAAAAGGCATACAGATTGGAGAGGAAGAATAAAACGATTCCTATTGACAGATGTCATATTGTCTACATAGAAGATCCAAAAATATTTACAAAATTTCTAGAGTAATAATTTCAGCAAGATTGAAGTATACAAAATCAACACACAAAAATCAATCACATTTCTTCATAACAATGAGCATGTGGAAAACAAATTAAAAACACCATGCCACTTAACAATTGCTCCAAAGAAGATGAAATATTAGGTATAAATCTAACAAAACATACACAAAAGTATATACTAAAAATATAAAAAACTGAGAAATGAAAGAAATCAAAGAAAACCTAAAAAAATGAAACGACTTTGTTATGGAGTAGGAAACTCAACACAGTAAAATGTCACTTCTCTCCAAATTCATCTATAGGTTTAACAGAGTTTCTATGAAAAATCCTGCAAAGTTTCTTTTATACGAAGATAATCTCCCAGTCAAGTACTAACCAGGCTCAAACCTGCTTTGCTTACGAGATAAGTCACATTCTGGGTAGTATGGCTATTACTTAGACAATCTCATTCCAAAATGTATATGGCATACTGAGAAACCTAGAGTAACTAAAACAACTTTAGAATAACAAAACAACTTTTAAGAAGAAGAGTAAAGTGGGAGGAATCACTCTAATAGTAGGGCTTACATCATAGCACTGTAGTATTGGCAAAGGCAAAGATGCACAGATCAATGGGACAAAATAGGGGCCCAAAAATAGACCCACAGGAATATGCCCAACTAATTTTTGACAAAGGTGCAAAAGCAATTCAATGAAGAAAAGATGGCCTTTACAGTAATTGTATTTGGAGCAATTAAATATCCATGACAAAAAGTGGGGAGAGACTTGACCTAAACTTCATACTTGATATTTTAAAAATTTAAAAATATCATGGTATTATGTAAAGTATGAAATATAAAACTATAAAACTGTTAGAAAAAAATCACCAGAGAGCATTTTTTGGACCTAAAAAATATCTACAAAAAAAACCCAAAACACTCATAATTGAAAACATTTATGTACGACTGTATTAGCAGTATGTAAACACAAATTGCAGACATGGAAAAGGTATTTGTAAACCACATTTTGACATATAGCTAGAATATACTAAGATATATAGAATGTACACTCTCAGAACTCAACATTTTTAAAAAACTGTTAGAAAATGTGCAAATACATGCACAGACATTTAACCAAAGAGGAATATGTACAAATGACAAACAAGCACGTGTAAAAATGTTCAACTTCACTAGCCATTAGGAAAATGCAAACCATAACCGCAATAAGATATTACTACACACCTATCAAAATTGATAAAATAAAAAATATTTATAACACTGAATGATATGAAGATGCAGAGAAAATGGATCACTTATGCATTGGTGGTAAGAATGTAAACTAGTATAGCCACTCTGAAAAATAGGGAATTGGGAGTTTGTTTAAAAACTAAAAATACATGTACTATATGACCCAGCAGTTGCACTCTGGCATATTCCAGAAAAATGAAAACTACATTCGCACAAAAACCTGTATGTGAGTATTCATAGTATCTTCACTTGTGATAGCCCAAATTTGGAAACAATCCTAATATTCTGCAACAGAGAAACGTTTTAAAAAGTGATACTGCTTCTATGCCCTTAAATGTTGCCCAGTAATAAAAAGTGATTGACTACTGATACAACAACTGAGAATTATGTTCAGTGAAAAAAGCCAATCTCAAATGCTAACATACTCTATGATTCCATTTAAATAACATTCTTGAAATGACACAGTTATAGTGGTGGGGAAGAGATGATTTGTTGCCAGAAGTGAGGCACTGGAGTGGAGAGCAAGGGCACGTGTGTGGCCTAAAGAGGTAACTGGAGTGAGCTTTGGGTTATTAGAATAGTTTTGTATCTTGATTGTGGTGATAATTACACAAAGCTACACGTGTGATAAAATCGCATAGAAGTATATTTGTAGGCCCATATGAGTGCATGTACTGTGGGTAAAATCTGAATAATCTCTTTGAATTGTACCGGTGTCAATTTTCTGACTTTGATATGTTATTGCACTGTGGTTATTTTGCAAGATGTCAGTGATGTGGGTGAAGGGTTTTCCTGTACATTATTTTTGTGAATTGATTTCTTGTGCATCTACCATTATTTTGAAATAAAATTTAAAAAATTAAAAACAATTTGAATATGCAAAAATCAAATAATAAGATTTTCAGAATACAGTATAGACTTCTAAATTTTGGAAGGAGGACCCTGCTGTAATTTGGTAACACCTCCATGGGATGCCCTTCTGATTCAGATAACCCTCTGCTGTCTATTCTGCTCTGACCAGAGGAGGGACAAGATCAGATAGTGCATTGTCTTCTCCTTGAGGAGGGGGAATGAATAATGATATATTCCCAGGGATAAGAAAAGAGGGAAGAGAAGATATAGAACATAAGAAAAGAGAATCCAAGGCCAGCTGCAGTGGCTCATACTTGTAAACCCAGCACTTTGGGAGGCTGAGGTGAGAGGATTACCTGAGCCCAGGAATTTGAGACCAGCCTGGGCAACATGGCAAGACCTTGTTTTTAACAATAAATTTTTAAAAAATTAGCCAGATGTGGTATTGTGTGCTTGTAGTCTCAGCTGCTTGGAAGGCTGAGGTGGAAGGATTGCTTGAGCCAGCAGGTTGAGGCTGTGGTAGCCGTGAAAATGCCACTGCACTCCAGCCTTGGTGACAGAGTGAGACCAACCCCCAAAAAGAAAAAAAGAATCTGAGAGCTAGTAGTGATGTGCCCCATTCCATTTTACTCCAGGACTCAGGAGCAGGTGGTATAATAACTTTAGGAAGTCAGCCACCCTTTAAACTCTCCCTTATGTGCCAGTTATCTCTGATCTTCTCTTGATTATTAGCAGTAAATCTTGCCAAGATTTCCACATAAAGAACACCCTGGCATGATAGACTTCATGGAAGAGGGGAGGCTAGGAGACCACATCCTATGCCATCGCCACTGCTAAGAGAGACAGGAACCCCAAGAATAGAAAGAAGAGCTGAGCTGAAGAAACAATCAGATCAATCTCTCTCTCCTGGCACATCAGCCACAAGAAAGGGGTCCCCTGGAAAGTTAGCCCAGGATAGAGAAGTGTACACAGAACTTTTTTTTTTTTTTTTTTTGAGTTGGAGTCTCACTCTGTCGCCCAGACTGGAGTGCAGTGGCCGCTCCCGGCCACCGCAGCCTCGACCTGCTGGGCTCCGGCCATCCTTCCACCTCAGCCTTCCGAGTAGCCAGAATTACAGGCGCGCACTACCACGCCCAGCTGATTTTTTGATTGACAGTAGAGATGAGGTCTCGCTGCCCAGGCGGGTCTCGAACCTGCAGGCTCAGGCGATCCACTCACCTCAGCCTCCCAAAGGCGCGGGATTACAGGCTGAGAACTTTTAATCACCTAAGCCTACTGGGCTCTCTTACTCATTGCAGGGGAAAAGTACACAGGAGCCATTTGCCCTGCACATTTATTTCATCAGTCCTTTATCTATGTCTGAGTGCTGTTTCAGAATCCAGAGCTCCTTAGGGATGCACTGTTTGTACACTCCATAGCACACTGCAAATTTCTGGATGCACAGGGGCTACTTATTAAGGGCTATGATGTATTTAACGGCACCCCACAGCCACACCATGGTGCCTAGACAACTGCTGGATGAACTCAAGTGCTTCCTCCCTTCGTTCAGGGTCCTGGGAGACAGGGACTGACATGGAACTGTTCAGCAGGGGCTCAGCACATCCCTCTGCATTTTTTGGTCATGTCCAGGGCCTTGAGCAGGCTGGGCTTCTGGCTCACAGGGCCATACACTTGCCCTTTCCCCTCCTCTCTCAGGCAATATGCTTTTCCCGAGATAAAAGAGAACCAGCTGAATACTTAGTGTTTGTAAACTCCTTTCACTTTGAAATTGCTTTACAAATTTTAAACTTTACATTACTCTTTAGGAGAAGAAAAGAAGTAACATGTAATATTCAATTTCACACTTGGGAAACACACAGTAAAGTCAAGTAATTTTCACAATGCCAGATAGCATATCTGTGTTAGAAGGAATTTGTGACTACATACAAATTCTATTCTCAGACCTTCCTCAAGTGTGTTCTAAAACAAAAAGCTACTTTATTCAAAATTTGGCTTTGTCCCTATTATTGAATAGTAAATTAAGAGTTCAAAGTGAGACAGTAAATTAGTTAGACCAAATAAGAAAGCTGCCTTTGTGTACTGAGGTACAGACATAAATTCATATGATTACCATAGAAATCAAAGAGCACTTTCCTGAAATAAATAAGTTTTATATCTTAAATATAAGCCTTTGAAATAACATATTTGTTGATAAAGGGAAACTTTTAAGAGCTGTCCTGTACCTTGATGACTTAACACATAGGAAAGTTGAAAGAGGTTATTTCTTCAGGTTTCTTTATTTACACATTAGTGGCAAAATTAGAAAAATCAGTGAAATAAAAAATTGGTATATTCTATTCCACCATCAACTTCTTATGTCTGATCAGTATTTATTTGTTGTGTGCTAAAAGGTGAGATTAACTGAATGCTTTTTTGTGTGATCATGATTATGTTTTCAGAGGGACCTGATCTTGAATTGTGTTAGGCTAGTCTATTAAGAGTAAAAAATGTATGAAAGCTCAAATACAAAAGAAATGGTTTTCATTCACAAAAAATCCCAGGATAGGTGTTCCTGGTCCTTGGATTGCTGTTTTCCATGCAGTGATTCAGTGACATGGACTCTTTTCATCTGCAGTTCTACCATCTACCAGCTGGCCTGCATCCAACTTTTGGAAGGGAAAAGGAAGGAGGAGGCACACATTCCTCTTTCAAGCCTGGCCTGGCAGCACACACCATTTCCACCAACCTTCCATTAGAAAGAGTGTATTACATGGCCACACCTACCTGCAAGAGGAGGTTGGAAATAGACTTTTTGGCTGGGTTTTAAGTGTGTGTCTTAGAAATGGAAAATAGATTTGAGTAGACAGCCAGCCCAACTGCTGCAGATGCTTTCTTAAGCTGCATTAGCTACTCTCTCTTATTTAACCACATCCTGTTTCCCTATAAATGGGCCTAGACAAGAGAAAGATAGTTCTAGAGAGTTGAATCCATGTTCAGTTGATAGAGGAATTATTTTTTTCTGATTAGAGCTTAGTTAAAGAAGAAAACTGGCAAGGCCATTCTGAACTTTAAGAAAATCTACCTTCATTTTTACTAGAGAGGTAAAAGAATGCAAGGTTTAAAGAAGACTGTCTTTTGGATGTCACTCCCAGGAATTTCACAGTAAGATCCACAGTGAGTATGCCTGGACCTTAAGTGAAGCAAGAGCTGCCTTTCTCAAAAGCATTATTAATGAAGGACTGGTGGGCATGAAGGGCTCAGCAGTGGTGCCGTTTGTTAAATAATCATCTGGCCTGTTCCTCTTTAAATCATAAAATTACTTAGGTTTTGATAAATGTCCTGTTTTTTAAAAAAATTATCTAATCATAATTACAGACAAATTTGTGCTAAGACCCTCTTTAGGAGAACATCAGTACTATCATTACTATTCTTGGTATTCTTTGGCTCTCTACTTTTTAACATAAACCCAAAGTATAGAGACAGGAGCCCCAAGAACAGAGAAAATGGTCAAGCTAAAGAAAGAATCAAAGCGGTCTCTGTCCTTGGAGCCTCAAACTTCACAGATGCCCAAAGCCAAGACCATCTCACACTGGCTAGTGCCAGTGTGAGAGTTATACTGTCATCTTCTCTTTTATAAGCATGGTCACAAGTGGCATCTGATTTGAAACCACAATTTACTGCTGTAATAAAGTTTCTAAAATTACTGCAGTCAGAATCCAATTGTATCGAACAGTCAATTGATTCTGGGTTAAAACATGCTTACATCACAAAATAATGACTGGTTTGAGAAAAATAAGCTTGTGTTCGGGAGCCAATATTTCAGTGCAAGAGGGACACTATTAAAATTTGTCAGGGGAAAAGAAATTGCTGATTTGCTAAGTATGCTTGAAGTAGCATCACCTTACATTTCCCTAATGTTTGTTCCTCACAACATCCCAGTGAAATAGGTAAAGCGGGAATTTCTACTTTATACAGAAATCTGAGAAGTCAGCACGTAAGAACATTTTAGATTAGTCTTAGAACCCAATTCATAAAACTTTTTACCCCAAGTAAAATATAATAGCCAGTGGGTTGACAGAAACTTAAAAAAAAAAAAAAATCAGATTGAGAGGTATGTGCACTGACTTCTTAATTCTGATCAGTGTGAAGAGCAAAGTTAATGCTTTGGATATTAAGAGAGATGCTATAAACAAACAATGAAGATGGAAACAGTAACTCAAATTGAGGTATTTCTTATAGAAAATTTTTTGGGTAGCTTTATACCAGATTTGAGACCCAACTGTAACCGCTTTGCATGTTTTCCTTTAAGGAACTAAATAAATTATTTGTTTTTTATTTTGTTAGAGTTTTCTAAAATACTTGTTTTCATTTGGTCTTATCCATTGCAAGGCTATTTTATTCTTTGTTATTGATTGCTTTTCAAAGTTATAAAATAAATTTTAAAAGACTCTTAGTCTTTAATACTTCTAAGTCTTTAAAATGTGGATAGCAAGGAACATCAGACTCTGGGTTATCTCATATAATGGGGAGCTAGGGGAAATCACAGCAGATTTTGGCAATGTCCTCACTACCAGCAGACGTTCCTGCTGATGTGTGCCAAAACCTTCTGAGCTTCATTCATTTTAGTAAATGTTCTACCAACTCACCCAACTCTTCGCTTTACTCAGCCTCTTGATATTAAACCACTTTTTTCTTATGTAGTCCGTAGGGGTGTAAATCACACCAGTTTTTGCTCAACCACTTTCCTAGATATATTGGAAAGAAACACTATTTATTGCATGCTAATCAAACCATAATTGCCTGTCTCCCAGATAAATTGACCATGAATAAGGTAGGTCTCTTTGACTGACACTCTTGGGAATGTGCACTGTAGCCTTTACAGGCATGACATGCTTGTGATAAGAAAGTAGGCTTGCTGTTAGGGAGGCAGGAGTGTTTCTGCTGAATGGACTGATTTTTAAAATTTTTATTTACGTCATAAATAAGTGTTGGAAAAAGTATCACTCACTGATTGTTTACATGGCAGATAAAGAAGCAAGTCACTTTAGTTTAAAAAGCAACCTTGTTGCCATATTGATTAAATCAGAGTTCTATTTGTTTGTGTCTGCTGATCTAATGTGCAATCAGAATCCCTAAATAGGAAATGGCTTCATTCCATTGCTCTGTATTCTGAAAAGAAAGTATGATGTTGCATTTGTCATTAACATTTGCCATCAGCTTGTCACCGCCGAAGCCCTGTGCAATAATTTTTATCCTCTCCATAAAGCTGAATCTGCCCTACCTTCCTTCTTTTTTGTCAGGAGCATAAATTAAAAATGAGTCATCAGGAATAAAACATATTACTAAAGCCTATACTTTATTCTGATTTCCCTAGTTCTTACTTAATACTCTTTTCTGTTTCAGGATCCTACATTACATTTAGTTACCACATCTCCTTAGGCTCTTCCAATCTGTGAGTTTCTCAGACTTTCCTTGCTTTGGGTGACCTTAACAGTTTTAAGGAGTGCTGGCCAGATTTTTTTGTAGTATGTCCTTCAATTTAGGTGTTTTTGATATTTTTCTCATGGTAAAGTGATTATGTTTATGGTATAGTGCCATTCTCATAATATCATACAAAGGGTCTGTGCCGTCATTGTGATGTATACTGTTGATGTTGACCTTTGTCACTGACTAGGGTAGTATATGCCAGGCATATCTACTGTCAAGTTATTCTGTTTTTATTTTTTCCATACTACTTCTACCTATTTTAACTCTACCTGTCCTTCAAGTACTATCTCAGAGTTCACCTCCTTCTAAATAAAGTGCTCTTGAATCCAATCAATTTAGTAGAATATTAGACCACAGAGTTAGGAGTTAAGACAGGCCATTTATTGAAAACAACATTAGGAAGGAAGGTGGGACGTTCTCATCAGCTCTTAACTGAATGACCCACATTAAGATTCTATAACATACCACAATTATAGTCTTTCTTTTATACATGAGCAAAATCTCATAACTTCTCTAAGAATTGTGGCACCATACCTGATTACTAATGGATGTTTTTGACACAAACAAATTATTTTTTAAAGGTAGTCACTGCACTAGGAGTTTGTGATGATTTTATTTTATACTGCAATTCTTCTATAAGCTATAAAGACTTTTGCTGTTGCTTTTGTTTAAAATGCTTATTTTTGTGCTAGGCACTAGATTGGGCTAGGGATAAAGGAAGCTCAGTCTTTTGTGCCACAGGCAAATTTGTACCCATGCACAACTAATGATAACACAGTATGATAAGTGACAGAAGAAAAAACATAACGGAGCATTGGGAGCCCAGTCATGAGGGTTTAACTCTGTGTTATGGTTTGAAGGATACAGAGAACATGGAAGACATGATCTCCCATTTAAAGTTAATATAGGGAGAATATTTCCAGGTAACCTAAAGGTGAACAGTATACATTAAGAATAATTAAACACTCACAGTTTGGGGAGAGGAATTCCAGGAAGATCAATCTTTGTGGCAGATCAAGCTATATATCACATATCTTGCAAGTTAACAACAGAAGGTTAAAATCCCAGCAAATTGACAGATCCTGAATATTTTACTGGAAGCACTGGCTCCCTCTCAAATATGTATTTGCATTCTTAGAAATAGTCGTGGAATTAGCTAACTCATGACTCTCTGGTCGTCTTTTCCTCTCAATGTCTCAAGACCTTTCTCTATTGCTGACCATAAAGCAATTCAACTTAAGAATGAATGTGACTTTTAGAATAGTGATTTCTACCCATCCTGTTTGTATATGAAGACCTTTTTTAGTGACCATAACTTTCACAGAGTCTTATAGAATTGCTGGGCTCTTATTATTCAATAAATAAGAAAATGCATCATGATATTAACATACACAGTCACACAGAATCACTGTGGATTTGGTAATATATTTAAGGTAATTTTTCTTTTGGTAATATATTTAAGTTAATTTTTCTTTTGTAACAACAGCTGAAAAACAGGAGTACAAATATATACCTGTGTGAGACCTATTATTTAATTATTTATTTAGTCTATATTACTGCTTGGGTGCATATGGATTTGGTGTCCTCATAGGGAAACATGGCCTACACCTTAGGAAACTGATGAGGATTTCTTTGAGTCAGAAAAGACCCGGAGAACACTCACATCTGAGGCTAAAGCAAATAGTATGGGAAATACGGAAGGGGATCTTAACCTAACCACATACAGTGACTACTTATTAAGTTTCTGCAACTGATGGCGGGGGCGCCACTCTAGTTTTCACGCTTGATCACCTTGTGAGGAATCTGGCAGTTGAGGCATCAGGCTTCTTTCTTTGGCCCTTGTGAGAGTATGAGCTCTGGAGTGAAGCCAGTGAATAGAACTTTTGCCAAGACTCTGAATCTTCTGGGACCATCTGTGTCCACTTTTTCAAAGAGCAGGTTTGAAATGACAGGAGGGTAGGACATGAAGAGCAATAGAGATGTGAATAAGAAGATTCTAGGAAGGTAGAGAGCAAGGACTGGTGCCAATGGGAAGAGCCCACCGGAAGATTGAGTGTCTTGGCAGCAGGACTGAGAGGATGAGGTGACAAATGACTTTTTTCTCTGGGAAGGAGGCCAATGATGTGTGAGAGTTGTGGCTTGGGTTCCAGATCTTAGATCAGTTTTTCTTACTCACAAGATTAAGGTTCACATTCCTTTCAGGAAACCACCTAGAGTAAACAGACCAAGAGGCAGCCAACAAAGAGCCTCAGATGTAGCAAGAGGGTAGAGGTGAGGGAGAGGACACATAACCAGCTCTTTGGGCAGCTGTACCTACCAAACTCTGGACTTGAAGATTTTGCTTTGGCTCCCAAACTAAAGACCCTTCTTTGTGTCAGCCATCAGTCTTTTTGAAATAAAGCCCCAGGCTTAATGCCCCAGATAAACCTCAAGACAGCTTTTATTTTGAAAATTTTGGTTCTCAATTCATATTCTCTAGTTTTTCATTGAGTGGTTTATCAGTTAACTATTGCTATGTAACAAACCACCCCCAAATTTAGTGACTTTAAAGAATAAAGTTTTGCTTTTTTCCACAAATTTATGAGCGAGTGAGGTGATTCTGCTAATCTGGACTCACTTATGTGTCTATGGCCATAACGGAGGTATGATGGGGTCCTGAGTGGTCAGGGATGATCTCAGATAGGGCGGTCATTTCTCTTCTACTTGTCTCTTACATCCTTCTATAAGACTAATATGGGTGTGTTTTCCTGGTAGTAGGTCCAAGGAAGAAATAAAATATATACAGATGCTTTTTTAAGGTGCTGCTGTGTCAAGTGTGCTGCTGAACCGTTAGAAAGTGAGTTCCATGATCATGTCCTGAGTCAACACAGGAGGGCACGGCTGCAAAATGTGGATATGGGGAAGGCAAAGTCAGAACAAACCACTGGTCCCACCATGCTGCCATAGCTGGTGAAATACAAGGAACCAGCTGATTGCCTCTGACTAGTTGCCAGATGACATGTCTTCTGCTGTTCTCTTAAGTGTGGTAGTGTTGCTTTTAAGTGTAGAGCAACACATCGCATGTTTTACTCTGCTTTGTAGTTGAGATCTACAACAGGCATCTTCAGTGGGTGTTTTCAATAGACACTTTTTCTCTCTTAGTCATTCTGTCATCTCATCTACATGATGGTGATAGAAACACCAGAAATACAGACAGTATTCTAGTATGGCACATTCAAATGGACAGAATAAAAGAAACATATAGATTTAGCAACAGGACACAGTGGCTCATGCCTGTAATCCCAGTAGTTTAGGAGACTGAGGTGGGAGGATTGCTTGAGCCCAGGAGGTCGAGACCAGCCTGGACAACGTAGCAAGACTTCATCTTCACCCCCACACACAAAAAGCCTGTTGACTTAAGAAGAAACAGAAGTGAAGCCCATGGAGAAAAACCTCCTTATAATTTTACTTTTGAGATGGAAAGGTGGACAAAGGAATGTTTATCAGCAATGACCACACAGAGTGAGCTCCACTCGGCCTTCTGATCTTTAGAAGTAGGTAGTGAGGTGTAGTGAACTGGCGAACTCGAGCTATTTGTGTGTTTTGTCAGTGGGGCATGGGAAAACTGCTGCTTTCAAGTTGTTGTGATCAAATGAATGCGGAAATATTTATAAACATATGAAAAAAACATATAAAATTACAGGTATATTTTTGCACACTGTCAGAAACCAGCTGCCATATTATTTAGAGTTTATTTAGGTAGAATAAAACAAAATTTTCCAAAAGTCCAAGAAAAAATATAAGAAGATTTCTAAAACTTTATATAATTAACTTCTACTGTATACAATTCATAGTTAACATTTCAGTCAGTCATCTTTAAATCTTAACTATTTCTTCCACATATTTCCTTTTTGTTCAGTGCTAATAATTAGGCTTTGTTTTTCTATTGGCAACACATTTCTTTCTCCTTAGCAAGCTTTCAAAAAGACTGAGCAGCAAACACTAATTAATCCTTGCAGTGTGTCTCCTTCATTTGTTCAACTAAAGAACTGAAATGTCTGGGAACACATTCAATGAAACATAATTCCATGACAGAGAGGCTGTGAAACCTTCAGTTCAAAACTCCATAACTGCCTCAGTAAGCACCATAAGGCAATCCTTGTGAGACAGTTCAAGGCTTTAATTCCCTTGGAATATAGGTGGGGTCACTAGAATATCTTTTACGTGTTATTCCACTTTTCTTAAAGTGACCATCCTTACTTGCTGTGGGAATGAGTTTATCTTGATTGGAAGTTATTCTGGAGTCTAGGGAGACAACTTAGTTTCTACCAAGTAATCTTGGGAGTTACAGGTTGTTTTGTTTCCATTTTTGTCATTTCTCTACACGCTGGCAAGCGACTTTATCTGTATTTTTTCCCCAGTTAAACAAAACTGACACTAGACAGTTCAATGATCAGCTTAAAAGAGTTTGATAAATTTCTTGAAAAGAAGGTGTTAGGAGAATGACTTCCTATGTAATGTGTTCAGTCTACAAAATATTTAAATTTATCACTTTGGGTTCTTAAATAGGTTGTTTGAACCAAGTTTAGTATCCAAGAAAATGCTTTGTCTGAAGAACTTTTATAGGATGACATGCAAATAGGTACTACATTGGGAAGCTCTCTAAATATATACAACTAGGCCAGGTGTGGTGGCTCACATTCGTAATCCCAGCACATTGGGAGGTAGAGGTGAGAGGATTGCCCAAGCCCAGCCTGGGCAACATAGCGTGACCTCTTCTCTACAATAAATAAAAAAATTAGCTAGTCATGGTGGCGCATACCTGTATTTCCAGTAACTTGGAAGGCTAAGGCAGAAGGATCACCCGTGCCCAGCAGGCCAAGGCTGCGGTAGCTGCATTAACTCTAGCCTGAGTGACAGAGCGAGTCACCAACTCAAAAAAATAAATAAATATATACAATTAGATAGCTGTTATAAATTATTGGTAGTATTTCATTCAGCAGAGACTATTTTATGAGTTATTTTGCATGATTGGTTTGTAGAAACTATAAATAATAAAAATGCCCTCTTTGTTTTACGCGGATTCATCCAGTTTTCTCTCCGGGGCTAGCATTTCTAAGTTTCCCTGCTCTGGAGGTCTAAGCACTGAGCAGTGAGTGACTGCAGAGATGTGACCAGTGTACCGGGGGCGTCTCCTTCTTTGAATCACATATTGAATATCTGTGTTTACTTCTAGCCAAAAGCTATGTCTATCTTGTTTGGCTCTTGTTTTCTTAGCCCCTACTACGGTGACTAGCAATAAAATAAGTGCTAAATACAGATTTATGAAATAAAGGGATGAATAAAAGAGCAAGTGAGGGAACTAGAATTTGCTTCTCTGTGTGGTGTTTTAAAGGCCTGTCACTTCACTAGCCTTCCCTGCACGAGATTTGCTGGCAGTTCCATCTCATTTCTCACAACCTACTTTGACTGTTATGAGAACAAATCACTTCCAAATCTGACTCAGAATTGCACACAAGAATCTCCTAGGATGTCTGTCCTGGAGTCTGCCCAGAGCTACTGACGCAGGGTCTCCAAGGAGTGGCCACAGGAGTTTGGTTTTTTTTTTGTGTGTGTGTGTGTGTGTGTGTGTGTGTGTGTGTGTGTGTGTGTGTGTGTGTGTGTGTGTGTTTTCCTGAAGGCTCTGAAGATGTTCCAGATACAACTGCTCTGTTGGGAGCTACTGGTCCAGACTTATGCTAAGTCCTAGCTATGCCCTGACCCCAAACTGCTTTCCTTGCCCAGGTCCCGATAAAATGAAGGTTCATGGAGCCCATCTCATCTTCTTCATGGAAGCTAATTGGAAGTAAGGAACAGTAGTTCTCCTATAGTAACATGCTGAAAATTATCTATGGTTGTTTTTACATTTGTTTATAACATTGGGTACTCTCCTGCTTCTGGAGCAGGGGCATAATACATAGTTGGTGCTCTGAAAGAGGCAGAGGGATGGATAATGAATTGTATGATCTACTTTTCTTCTTTTCCTTTTTTTCGTGATCATGGTAGGTCCCTTGCCAGATAAATGTTTTTTTCAAGATGGGGTCTTCCCTGAGGTCCAAGCTGGAGTGCTTGGTATGATCATAACTCACTGCAGCCTGTACCTCCTGGCCTGAAGCTATCCTCCTGCTTCAGCTTCCTCAGTAACTGGAGCTACAGCCATGCCTGGCTAATTTTTTAAAATTGTTTTTTTGTAGAGATGGGGTTTTGTTCTGTCGCCCAGACTGGTCTTGAAATCCTGGCCTCATATGGAAGGTCAATTTCTAGTTCCTTCAGAAATCGCCACACTGTCTTCCAAAGAGGTTGCACTAGTTTGCATTCCCACCAGCAGGGATAGAAGCTTTCCTTTTTTTCCACATCCTCGCCAGCATCTGTTGTTTGTTTTATTAATGATGGCCATTCTTACCGGGGTTAGGTGGTATCTCAATGTGGTTTTGATTTGCATTTCTCTGATGATGAGTGAGGCTGAGCACTTTTTCATGTGTCTGTTGGCCACCTGTATATGTTCTTTTGAGAAGTGTCTATTCGTGTCTTTTGCCCAGCAATCCCCCTATTGGGAATATACCTGGAGGAACTCAAATCAGTCTACAAAAAAGATACCTGCACACGTATGTTTGTTGCAGCTCTGTTCACAATAGCAAAAACATGGAACCAACTGTGTTGCCCATCGAAGCTGGACTGGATAAAAAAAAAATGTGGTACATATACACAATGGAATATTATGCAGCTATAAAAAAGGACAAATATGTAGACTTTGCAGCAAATTGGATGGATTTGGAGTCGATCATACTCAGTGATTTATCACAGAAACAAAGAACTGAGTTTTATATGTTCTCACTCATAAGGTGACCTTGAACAATTGTAATGCTGTGGGAAGGCGATTGGCAGTAGTGGAAAACTGTCAGGGGAAGGGGGGATGGGACTGGCAGTTGGGGGAAGCTGCTAGGGGAGGGAGGGGCATGCCTAATCAACAAGGGTACCTGCATGATCAATGTTTGTATACCTAGTCCTGAATTGTACCCCACATCTTTATAATAAATAAATAAATTAATTAATTAAAAAAAAGAAATCCTGGCCTCAGGCTATCCTCCTGCCTTGGCCTTCCAAAACACTGGGATTACAGGTGTGAACCACCACACCCGGCCCTGTGACCTGCTTAAGAATGAAATCTTCACTGGCGTAGCTAGATCAAGAAGATTGTTGAATTTGTCTGTATACAAATTAGCATGAGGAAATACTTCTATTCACGTTAATAAAAGGGCATGAAATCTATATTCAGACTTTGATATGCTTATAGATGGTATTAAAAATTATATTTGAGTAGAGATACCTTTTAGGATTTGTCTTTTATGGAACTGCTCCTTAACTATCGAGTCAGTAATTCAGTAAGAGATTAAACATTTTGGTTGAAGATATTATCTAAGATTAGTTGCCATCTGCAGCTTAAATAATGCATCCCTTCCAAAACTCCATCAAATGAAATAACCATTAATTAAACACCAGTTCTTTTCCAATTGGAGGAAGATGGCAAGCCAAATTATTTTTGAGATGTATGGGACATATGTAATGAGTACAGCTGATGTGCATCTAACCCACTTCATCTTCTGCTGCATAGGTTTGGGTAGTTGAATAGCCTCTATCTTAAAAACAAATTATAATATTGTTAGAATCAGCTTTTTTGCTGGCAGTTTTTTTTCCATCTCAGGTGGTCTGCATTTTCCAAGTTCAACACATACCAAGCAGTCGGTCCTGCTCTTGACTGAATTAGGAAATAAGCTGTTTGTCTTTAGTGCTTGTGTCCCTCATTCTCCTTTATATTACATATAAGTTTAGACCCCTGTAATTGCTTGAAACTCCCTTAAGCAAATTTAAGCCTGATGGAGAATATGTAATTGGGATATAGAGGTATCTTCAGGAATCCAGCAGGGACTTGATTCTCTTGAAACTGAGAACTAGAAGACCTTCTGGATTTTCTCTTTGCACCTTTCTGTAAATTGGTTCCATTCATTTCTTTCACTTCAGATCAGCTTGTTCATTCTTCAGTTTTTAAAATTTTTTAATTGTGGTAAAATACACATAATATAAAATTTATCCTCTTGACCATTTTTAAGTGTGCTGTTCAGTAGTGTTAAGTGTATTCACATTGTTGTGCAACCAATCTCTGGAATGTTTTCACCTGGCAAAACTGAAAATCTATACCTATTAACAATAACAACCCGTTTTCTCTTCCCACTCAGCCCCAGGCAACCACCATTCTCCTTTGTCTCTAGGAATTTGACAACTCTGGGTACCTCAAATAAGTGAAATCATACAGGATTTTGTCTTTTTGTACTGACTTATTTCACTTGGTATAATGTGTTCAAGGTTCACATGTGGTAGCATGTGTCAGAATTTTCTTCCTTTTTAAGACTAATGAATATATCATTGCATGTATACACCACATTTTGTTTATCCATTTATCTGTTCATGGATACTTGGGTTGTTTCTACATTTTGCCTATTGTGAATCATGCTGCTATGAGCATGTACAAATATCTCTTTGAGACCTTCTCTTCATTTCTTTTGAATATGTGCTCGGAAGTGATATTGTTGACTCATATAATAATTTTAAATTTTTTCGGGACAGCCGTACTGTTTCTGTAGTGGCTGTACCATTTTACATTCCCACTAAGAGTGTATGAGGTTTAGAGTTTCTCTATATCCATGCCGATATGTTTTCATTTTGTCTTTTTTTTCTTCTAGTGGCCATCCTAATGTGTGAGGATTATCCTAATATCTCCTTGTGGTTTTGAGTTGCATTTTCTGACCATTAGTTATACTGAGCATCTTATCATATGTTTGTTAGTCATTTTTGAATGACTACCTCTTTGGGAAAATGTCTATTCAAGTCCTTTGCCAATTTTTTTTTTTTTTTTTTTTTTTTGAGTTGGAGTCTCACTCCATCACCCAGGCTGGAGTGTGATGGCACACTCACATTTAGCATTTTATCTAGTTACTGCTCTTATTTTGTGGTCTTTTAAAAAATTTAGAATAAAACATTAGAGATCCTTTTTAGCTACTATCCCCAGTTTAATTTCTCTCTCCCCCATTGTTGGGATTTTTCTCAGCTTTATTGAGGTATAATTGACAAATAAAATCATTTATATTTAATGTATACAACATGACATTTTGATGTACATTATATATTATGACATTATTACCAAAATTAAGTTAGTTAACATGTACTTCACATAGTTACCACTTTTGTGTGTGTTTGGTAAGAACTTTTAAGATCTACCCTTTTAGCAAATTTCAAATACATAGTACAGTATTATTAACTGTAGACACTATGCTGTATATTAGATCCTCAGACATTTTTTATCTTTTACCTAAAAGTTTGTACCCTTTAACAGTTAGATAGATAGATAGATAGATAGATAGATAGATAGATAGATAGATAGATAGATAGATAAACAGGTGGATGGATGGATAGATGGACAGATGGACGGATGGACAACTCCACTCCTCAGCCCCTGGTAACCACCATTCTACTCTCTGTTTCTATGAGTTGTACTTTTTTAGATTTCACATGTGAGATCATATAGTCTTTGTTTTTGTCCGTCTGACTGATCCCACTTAGGATAATGCCCTCAAGATATATCCATGTTGTCACAAATTGCAGGATTTTCTTTGGTGTTATGGACTGGATAAAATTCCAGGCTGTGCTCTACGATGAGATGGAACAGTAGGCTATAGGCTGTACAGCTGGGTGAGGCTGCAGACTATGCCCAGCAATTGGGGCGCATCACTGACTGGACTCCCTGCCCAGGCAAGGAAGCAGGCTGAACTCTGTAGTTGGATGAGGTTGCTGTCTGAGGTTGCTTGGTCAGGAGCATCAGTGGGGTTGCTAACCGGTCTTCCCTCTTGGGCATGGCTGCAAGCTGTGCTCCACCATCAGGTGGTATGGCAGACAGAGCTGTGTGACTTGGCGGCACTCTGGGCTTAGTTTCATAGCTGGGTAGTTTCTCTGGCTGGTTTCAGGCTATGCTGCCCTGTTGGGTGGGGCTGCTGGCTTAGCTTTCTGCCTGAGTAGAGTTATAGATTGGACTCCAGTGCTGAGCCAGATTGCTGGCTGGGGAATGATGCCTGGCAGAACTGCTGACTCTACCCTGGCCAGATGGTAACAACTGGTTTAGCTCTGCAGGTGTGGGATGCCACTTGCTGTGCCTCCTGGTCAGGCAACCCCACTGGCAAGGACTTGGTGCTACCACCAAGATCCACAAGCCATCCATGCTTACTCTCCATCTTTGTTTTTAGTTGACCCCCAGGAGGTCTAGCCCCGCCAATTTCCCTGTTGTTCTTTGTGAGGTAAGATAGAAGTGGGCCTCCTGAGAAGCACCCCAGAATGCTGGGGAAGCTGAATGTCGACCTTAGACTCTGTTTTCCCCACTGGAGAAACAATAAGCCGAACCCTCTTGGTTTGGTATTCTGCCAGCATGGGGAAGGGGTGACATGGTCAGAATGAAACCCTTCCCCCTCTCTTGCCCTTCTAATGTAGCTCTTCTTAGAGTCTGTGGTCAAAAAGGGCACCTCTGCCTCCTTCTCAGGTTCTGGGATTTTCAATAAGGTATTCTGCCTGTGAATAGTAGCTAATTAGTCTTTCTGTGAGAGAGACAAAAGTTTGGGACCTCCTGTTGACCATCTTGCTGATTTCACTCTATTTTTACTTTTTTCCCCTACACTTTTGTTGTTATATCCAAAGATATCACTGCTACACCTAATGTCATGAGTGTTTTCTCCTATGTTATATTCAAATAGTTTTCACTTTTAGGTCTTATGATTAAACCTTCAATCCATTTTGAGTTAATTTTTGTATATGGTGTAAGATAATGGTCCAACTATTCTTTTGCATGTGGATGTGCAGTTTTTTCAACCATTAAACAAAAAAGACTATCTTTTATCCATTGAATGGTCTTGAAACCCTTGTCAAAAATCATTTTGACCTATTTGCAATGGTTTGTTTCTGAACTTTCCAGTCTATTCCATTAGTCTGTATGTCTCGCTGTTTTGATTACTCCAGCTTCACAAATACATTTTGATATTAGGAAGCATTAACCTTCCAATTTTGTACGTTTCCAAGATTGTTTTAGCTTTTTGGGGTCCTTTAAGATTCCATATGGGTTTTAGGATGAATTTTTCCATTTTTACAAAAATATCATTAGGATTTTTATTGGGATTGCATTGAATCTGTAGATCATTCTGGGTAGTACTAATTTATGAATGTGGAATGTCTTTCTATTTGTGTCTTCTATAATTTCTTTCAGTAGTGTTTTATAGTCTTCAGTGTGCAAGCTTTTGCATCTTTTGTTAAGTTTATTTGTCTTTTAATCTTTTTGATGCTACTGTAATTGAAACTGTTTTTTTATTTCCTTTTTTAATTATTCACTGTTAGTGTGTAGAATCAACTAATTTTGAAAGTGTTGATTTTGTTTACTATCATTTTGCTAAATTTGCTTATTCTAACAGATTTTTTTGTGGAATATTTAGGGTCTTCTACATATACGATGACTTGTCTGAAAACATACATAATTTTACTCCTTTCTGATTTGGATGTCTGGGTAACTAGTGCTTGGTTGACTTTTTATTTCAGAACTTTAAATGTGTCATCCCATTGCCTTCTGGTTTCCATAGTTTCTATTGAGAAGTCAGTCATAAATTCTATTTATTGCTTTTTTTTTTTTTCTTGATGAGTAATTTTTCTCTTGTGATTTTTTGAGATTTTTTTTTTTTTTTTTTACCATTTAACAGTTTTACTTTGTGCCTGTGTGCTTATATTTTTTTATTTATTCTTCTTAGAGTTTTTTTTTTTAACTTCTTTTATGTGTGGATTATTGTTTTCCATTAAGCTTAGGAAGTTTTCATCAGTATTTCTTCAAATATTATTTCTGCTAATTTTTTTCTCTCCTTTCTCTTTGCTATTTCCATGACATGTGTGATGGCACAGTTAATGGTATCTCACTTTTTTTTTCTGAGACTATCTTTTTTTCTTAGTTTTTAAAACTTTTTAATTTTTTACTTTAAAGAGGTGGGATACAATTCAGGGTTAGATATACAAATATTCATTATGCAGGTACCTCTGTTGATGAGATGTGCCTCTCTTTCCCAAGCAGATTCCTAAAACTGCCAATCCCACCTCCCTGCCTCCCCAACCTCCCACAGTTTCCCACTACTGCCAATCCTTTTCTTACAGTATTACAATCGTTGTTCAAGGTCTGCTTATGAGTGAGAACATGTGATACTCAATTCTTTGTTTCTGTGAAAGATCATTCAGTATTATAGACTAAGTCCATCCAGGTTGCTGCGAAGTTCATGATTTTGTTCTTCTTTATGACTGCAAAATATTCCATTGTGTATGTACCACATTTTCAGTCCTCTTTTGATGGGCAGCATGGTAGATTCCATGTTCTTGCTATTGTGAACCATGCTGTGATAAGCATATGTGTGCAGGTATCTTTTTTATAGAGTGATTTGAGTTCTTCTTTTTTTTTTTGAGTTGGAGTCTCACTCTGTCGCCCACACTGGAGTGCGGTGGCCGCTCCCGGCCCCCGCAGCCTCGACCTGCTGGGCTCCGGCGATCCTTCTACCTCAACCTTCCAAGTAGCTGGAATTACAGGCATGCGCTACCACGCCCAGCTGATTTTTTGATTTTATTGTAGAGATGAGGTCTCACTGCCCAGGTGGGTCTCGAACCCGCGGGCTCAGGCAATCCACCCACCTCAGCCTCCCAAAGGCATGGGATTACAGGCTGAGTCACCAAGCCTGGCTGATTTGA
Source organism: Carlito syrichta (assembly GCF_000164805.1). Taxonomy (NCBI): domain Eukaryota; kingdom Metazoa; phylum Chordata; class Mammalia; order Primates; family Tarsiidae; genus Carlito; species Carlito syrichta. The sequence continues at coordinate 730,396 of NW_007255098.1, read as the reverse complement.
GTTCTTCCAGGTATATTCCCAGTAGGGGGATTGTGGGGTCATATGGAAGGTCAATTTTTAGAACTTTTAGGAGTCACCACACTGTTTTTCGCAGCGGCTGTACTAGTTTACACTCCCACCAACAGTGTAGAAGTGTTCTCTTTTTGCCACATCCTCTCCAGCATCTGTTATTTTTTGAGTTACTGATGATGGCCATTCTGATTCGTGTCAGGTGGGATCTCAATATAGTTTTACTTTGCATTTCTTTGATGACTAGTGAGGTCGAACATTTTTTCATATGTCTGTTGGCTGCTCATATGTCTTCTTTTGTGAACTGTCTATTCTTATCTTTGGCCCACTTTGTCATGGAGCTGTTTGTTTTTTATCTTTTCAGCACGTTTGAGTTCCTTGTAGATTCTAGATGTTAGGGCTTTGTCAGACATAGAGTTGACAAATATTTTTTCCCAGTCTGTGGGCTGTCTCCCTACTCTCTTGATGGTTTCTTTGGCTTTGCAGAAGGTTGTCAGTTTGATGAGGTCTCATTTCTCTCTCTTATCTCTTATAACATGAGTACTTGGGGTTTTGATCAGGAATTGATTGCCAGGTCAAATTTCCATAAGGGTGTCTCCTGCATTTCCTAAGGTTCTTATAGTTTGAGGTTTTACATTTAGGTCTTTGATCCATTTAGAGTTGATTTTTGTGTATGGGGATAGGTAGAGGTTCTGTTTTCATCTTCTGCATGTGACCAGCCAGTTTTCCCAGCTCCATTTAATGAATAGGTTCTTCTCTCCCCAGTGGTTGGTGGTGGAGCCTTTGTCGAAGATGAGTTGGTTGAGAAACTGAGGTTTTGCTTCTGAAATCTCTATCCTGTTCTATTGGCCTATATGCCTGTTCTTGTACCAATACCAGGCTGTTTTGATTATAGTTGCTTTATAATAAAGTTTAAAGTCTGGGATTTTGATACCTCCCACTTTTTTTTTTTTTTGCTGAGCATTGTTTTGGCTATTTGTGGTCGTTTAAGTTTCCTTATAAATTCCTGTATTGTTGTGTCTAGGTCTGAGAAGAATGTTGCTGGTAATTTGATGGGTATTGCATTAAATCTGTAGATTGCCTTAGGTAGAATGGACACCTTAACAATGTTGATTCTTCCAATTCATGAGCATGGAATATTTTTCCACTTATTTGTGCCATCTTTGATTTCTTTGAGCAGTGTTTTGTTGTTTTCGTTGTAAAGGCTTTTCATATCTCTTGTTAGGAAGATGCCAAGGTATTTCTTTTTCTTTTCTTTTCTTTTTTTTGTGGCTATTGTGAATGGGATTGGGCTTTTTAATTTGGGTTTCTGTTTCTTTATTATTGGTATATAGTAATGCAGCTGTCCTTTGCACATTTATTTTATACCCTGAGACTTTGCCAAAGTCCTTTATCAGTGCAAGGAGCTAGTCTTCTTTTTTCTCCCTGCTCTTCAGATTGACTAATCTCTATCAGCCTACCTTCAAGTTCACTGGTTCTTTTTCTGCAGGCTAAAATCTACTGTTAAGACCCCCCAGTGAATTTTTTATTGTTATTTTATTTTTTATCCAAGATGTGGATATTTTTTAAGTGATTTCTATCTTCTGATATTCTCTTTTTGGTGAGACATAGTTCTCATGCTGCTTTCCTTTAGTTATTTACAGATGATTTATTTTAGTGTTCTAAAATATAATTGGAATAGCTAATTTAAAGGTTTTGGGGTTTGTTTCTATGAAGTCTAGCATGTGTGCTTTCTTAGGGACAGGTCTATTGACTGTTTTTCCCCCCCCTGTGTATAGCTCATACTTTTCTGTTTCTTTGCATATCTCATAAATGTTTGTTGAAAACTGGACATTTTAATGATGTAATGTGGCAATTTTGGAAATCAGGTTTTCTACCCTGCCCAGAATTTACTTTTTATGTTGCTTCTGTTTGTTGAGTGACCTTCCTGAGCTAGTTGTATAAAATATGTATTCCATGTATCCTTAACCTCTGACTTCTCTAGTGGTCACCTAATGACTAGACAGAGATTTATTTAAATGATTTGACCGGCCGGGCTTGGTGGCTCAGCCTGTAATCCTAGTGCTTTGGGAAGCAGAAGTGAGTGGATTGCCTGAGCCCGTGGGTTTGAGACCCGCCTGGGCAACTTGGCGAGACCTCATCTCTACAATAAATCAAAAATTAGCCGGGCGTGGTAGCACATGCCTGTAGTTCCAGCTACTTGGAAGGCTGAGGCGGAAGGATCGCCGGAACCCAGCAGGTCGAGGCTGCGGTGGCCGGGAGCGGCCACTGTACTCCGGTCTGGGTGACAAGAGTGGGACTCCAACTCAAAAACAAATTTTAAAAATTATAAAAAATAAATGATTTGACTAATAAATCCCTGAGCCTTTGGCAAGGGACTTGTGTATGTGCTGAGGCATGCCTTTAATGCACTGGCAGGCATTTTACAACCCTCCACTTCTTGCTTGTGTAGAGCCAAAAGTCAGTCAGAGGTGAGATATCCGGGTCTTTTAGCTGCTTTTCTGGACATGTGCACAGCCTTACACATGTACACATGGCCTTCTGAGTTCTCAAGAACAGGTCAGATTTTCAAAATCCCTCATGACTATCTTATTCTTGTTTTTCCTTTTAAGTTTTTTAGTCAGTCACTTGTTATCCCCCAACTGGAATTGCTGCTTCAGACAACTGCAATATTGAGCAGTTATCTCTGATTTATTTATTTATTTTGAGTTGGGGTCTCACTCTGTTGCCCAGGTTGGAGTTCAGGGACACGCTCATGGTCACTGCAGCCTCGACCTGCTGGGCTTAGGTGATCCTTCCACCTCAGCCTTCCAAGTAGCTGGAACTACAGGCATGTGCCACCATGCCTGGCTAATTTTTTGATTTATTGTAGCGATTAGGTCTCATCAAGTTGCCCTGGCTGGTCTTGAACCCATGGACTCAGGCAATCCTCTCACCTCAGCCTCCCAAAGTGCTGGAATTATAGACATGAGCCACTGTGCCCAGCCGTCACTGATTGTTTTTGACAGATTCCCTAGGGATAGGGCTTTTTGCACAGAGCAGGATCTGATTTGGGTCAAAAAAAGGCAAGCACTGAGACTACAGCTTTTCAAGGAGAATTCTTGACAGATAAAATAGTAATAATTCTGTTCTATCCCCCTTAGTGACTTCAAGGCTGTTGGTTTTCATAACTCCTGTAGTTACAAGACTGTTGGTTTTCAAGGGTCCTATGGATTTAGAGAAAGGGACAAGGGAATAGAACAAGTTAAAACAACGACAAGGCCATGCTCAGTGGCTTAGCCTGTTACCCCAGCACTTTGGGAAGCCGAGGTGAGTGGATTGCCTGAGCCTGTGGTTTCGAGACCAGCCCAGGCAACTTGGTGAGACCTCATCTCTACAATAAACCAAAAATTAGCTGGGCTTGGTAACTATTTGGCTACTTGGAAGGCTGAGGCAGAAGGATCCCCAGAGCTCAGCAGGTCGACACTAGGGTGGCCGTGAGTGTGCCACTGTACTCCAACCTCGGCAGTGGAGTGAGACTCCAACTCAAAAACAAAAAACAAACAAAAAAACCCCTACAGTTTACTTGTTCTTAACAGGATTTATCTGTTTTTCTTGAATTGCCCTTCCTTGGATTGTTGCAAGCCTTTGATTAATTTCCAGAGTTCTGAAAATGTTGATTTCACTATTCTTGTCAGTGTTCTGGTTGATTTTATGGAGGAGCTGATTTTCAGAGGATTTTATTCTACCATTCCCATATTCCTTTTTTTGTCAAGTGACTTTCTGTGGTTCAATCAGGCATGGACACAGGGAAGGGTCACTCTGTACAGAAATGTGTCAGGGACCTATCTTGGTGATTAAAGTTCCTATTGCCTCCCTCTAGAACCTCCTGAAATGAGCGTCTGTAGATTATGAAAAACTTGGCTTCCTTGGCCACATCTTATTGAAAACTCCACCCTGCTACCTCATACATACCAATTTCCAGGCGCTCTCTTAAGTGCCAAGAAAGATGTCAAAGAGTTTGCTGGGCAGTCGTTCCCCATCAATGATGGGACTGGCTAAAGTGTTGGGTTTCTCCAGTCTGAATCTTTGGAGCAGCCAGAACTTTAGGAAGACTGTATCAGCCCTGCTCCCTCACTGGAGTGCTGAGCAGTAACCCAAAGCTCCCTGTTGTCCCAGCTTTCTGAATGCTCTTTTCTTTGCTCTGTTCTCCTATAATGATCTGTGTGGGAGTTTTGTGCCTCACTGGCAGTGCCATATGTGTTGAAGCCTATTTTAGCAATCCTAATCAGGAAATGATTAAAACAATTGGTTTTAAAAAGACTGTTCTGTATTTTATCTGCGTTAGTCTTGAATATTGGATTTATATCAGATAGTAGTTTGCCCCAATTAACTTTAATATTACAGATTTGTGCTTTCTGAACTCAGCATGCAGATTTATGTAAATTGCATAAAGCCTTTAAACTAGGAGTCTAGCATTTACATTTGCAATCCCATTTATCCCATATCTCCATATCAATGACTCAACAAGAAGGACAGTAACTATTGGGATCCACGTGCTTAATCATTTTAAGTTTACTACTGTGCAAACCAAATAACAAGTAGTAAATGACTTATATGAAGATGCACATATATGCACACCTAGAGAACCAACACCAGTATCCGGGTCTCTTAACTCGAAGCCGGATACCATGTCTGTTTTCTTAAGCTGCAGTTCTCTACTGTAGTACTATACATGTGTGCTGTATTTTCGTTAATTTTAGAATTAGTGTTTGAAATAGAAAGGACAGAACACTAATTTTGTTGGGCAGTTTTAAATTTTGTTTTTATATATCTGATTGCATTAAATCTTCTGTGCCACTTTTTTTCCATTTCTTCTCTTTTCCCTTTCTTCCTCATTCTCTTTTGTATCTCTGTCAAAGTCCATGACTGTGAGAAAGGCTGTGAGAAATAAGAATATGCTTGTTTGTTTATTGTTTGTCTCTAGTGTCTATTCTGTTTCAATATAAGTCTCATTTTGGGCATGAACTTTATCTACCAAACATATATTAGGTATTCAGTAGTTCTGATAGATGAATTAATATTGTATAATTAAGATGAATAACCTGCTTCTTTTTGTTGGTTGTACCATTCTTTCCTCTTCATGAAGTCTAAATCTCCTTGTGTGCTTTAATAGAAATCAGTGACAAGAAAGTAGTAGCAGGTGTCAGATTAAGTAAGCCTTCTTATTATGATTGACTGTTAGCTTTATAATATAATAATATAAATATAATATAAAAATATAAAAAATTTATAAATAATTGGTCTTACTTTTTGCACTGAAGTTCCATGCCATTGCAACTATAATTTTGGGTTTTTTTTCCCATCTAGTACATCTCAAATTAACTTAGGTAAGATCCTGTAGTGGCTGTGATTCATCTTCTGTCGAGACCATGAAAATTTTCTTTATATCAGCAGTAAAGCTGTTTTGCTTTCTTTTCATATATGTATTAACTTAGCATAGCACTTTTAATTTCTTTCAAGAACTTTCCTTTTGCATTCACAACGGCCATTTGGCTCAATAGGTCTAGCTTTTGGCCTATCTCAGCTTCCAATGTACCTTCCTTACTAAGCTTAGTAATTTCTAGCTTTTGATTTAAAGTGAGACACATGACTCTTTCATTTGAAAACTTAGAAGCCATTGTAGGGGTATTACTTGGCCTAATTTCAATGTTGTGCCTTGGGAAATAGGAAGACCTAAGGAAATAGAGAGTGATGGTGGAACTGCTGAGCAGTCAGAATGCCCCCAACATTTACATATTAAGTTTACAATCTTGGCTGGGCACAGTGGCTCATGCCTGGAATCCCTGTACTTTAGGAGACTGAAGGGGTACAAGTATTTAAGACCAGGAGTTCCAGACTGGCCTGGGCAACATAGTAAGACTCCTCTCTACAAAAAATTAGCTGAGTGTGGTAGTGCACACCTGTAGTCCTAGCTGCTCAGGAGGATGGGGCAGGAGGATCATTTGAGCCCAGGAGTTCAAGCCTGCAGTGAGCTATGGTCATGCCACTGTACTCCAGCCTAGGTGACATAGCATGAACCTGTCGCTAAAAAAAAAAACAAAACAGTTCACCATGTTATATGAGCTGGTTCATGACGCCTCAAGACAATTTAGTAGTAACATCAAAGATCATTGATCCCAGAGCATCATAACAGATATAATAATGAAAAAATTTAAATTATTGTGAGAATTGCTAAATGTCACTTTATGATGCAGAGATAAAGTGAACACTTGCAGTTGAAAAAATGGTGCCACTAGACTTGTTTGATGCAGGTTTGCCTAAAACCTGCAATTTATCAAAAGTATAATATCTGCAAAGTACAGTAAAATTAAGTGCAATAAAATGAATTATGCCTGTATATGTAAACTGTCTAGAATTACATCAGCCATACCTTAAGTTAAACCATATGAAAAACCTGTTTTTGTAGTTCAAAATTGTTAGATATTTGCAGTACTGTGTAGTTAGACCTAAAAGTAATATATAAATATTTTCTCTTATAAATTTTTTTGCCACCTATAAGAGAAATCAGTAAGAGTTACTCATTAAAAAATACATAGTAAAAAATCAGAGGATATCAACTTCTAACATAACAGCATGAGGGGCTAGACTGACCCAATATCCAGGGAAACTGGTATAAATTATTAAAAGATAAATTAAAGCTTCTGGAAATGGTTCTGAATAAATAATAAAAAATAAAAGAAACGTCTATTCAAGAAAAATCTATGAAATTTCAATAAGAAATGTGAGAGCTTGTGGAATTTGAATTAAGACTGATCTCTCTTCCTTCCCAGCCCAGCCAGGTAAAGACTCCACTCCAGACTACTGCAGCCAAGAACACAGGGCACCCTTATGCCTCAGACTCCTAGGCTGAGGACTTTTCTCTCAGGAGAGCTGGTACTGAGGTTAAGCCGTGCAGTAGAGAGGTTGAAGGCTCCCTTCTTCCAACCAGCCTCTGTTTGAGGATCTGAGTCTTTACCTTGGGTTGAGGACTCTAAGAATCCGAGGTCCACAACAATTGCCCTTGAGGCAGCGGTTTCATGCCAAGAGCTATATCTCAAGCTGCTGCCCTGCTCCTGCACGCAGAGCTCAGTCTTGCATGTGACACTCAAGGAAACTTTCTGTTGTTCCCTGCCTAGCTCTAGAGTCCTGCCTCAGATATTTTGCCTGGGGGAATCCCTCCTGAGGTCAGAACAAATATCAAAGACTGAATCAGATACCAGTCCTTTAAAGAAGTTAGAATTTGATTTAATTAGTTTGCGAAGCAAGTCATGCCTCAGGACATTGCTGAAAACAATAGGGCAATCTACTAGCAATTAGTGAAGTTTAATAGCTGGGTGTGGTCAGGGAAAGAAAGGAGAAGAGCCCTACCAACATTACTGTCATCCCAGGGTGGCTGTGGGCATGCCCAAAGCTGCACTTTCCTGAGGAACAACATCAGAGGCTTCACATTCTAGGGGAGAAATAGACTTCATTTAAATAATCCAGCCACTCACTAAGCATACAAATAAATAACAATAACAGACCCCATAGTGGTGGAGAGGGGGAACCAATACTAACAATTGTTGTAGTTTGTTTGTCTATTTATTTATTTTTTATTTATTTGACTCAGGCTCTCACTCTGTCAACGAAGCTGGAGTGCAGTGGCACGCTCACAGCCACAGCAGCCTCTACCTGCTGGGTTCAGACTATTCTTCCACCTTAGCCTTTCAAGTAACTGAACTGCAGGCACACGCCACCCTGCCCAGCTAGTTTTGTATTTTATTTATTTATTGGAGAGACAAGTTCTCCCCAAGTTGCCCAGGCTGGTCTCGAACCCTTGGGCTCAGGCAGTCCTCTTGCTTCTGTCTCCCAGAGTGCTGGGATTACAGGCATGAGCCACCACACCCAGCTGTAGCATATTTTCTAAAATATCTAGTCTTCAAAAGAAAAGTATGAGTTACACAAAGAAACTATAGGAAACTATAATTTATACACTAGAAACAAAGCTAAACACAGAAGCCGCTTGTGAGACCAGATGTTGTATTTATGAGGTAAGGACTTGAAAGTAGCCATTATAAACATGTTCATAGAACTAATGGAAACCCTGACTAAGGAAGTAAAGGAATATGTGATGATAGTGTTGCACCAAATTGAGAATATCAATAGAGAGATACAAACTATAAAAAAGAACCAAATGAAAACTCTACATTTGAAAAGTACAATAATTGAAAGCAAAAAATAGAAAACTCTGGAGGGATTGAATAATATATTACTACTTGTAGCAAAATAAAGTAGCAAACTTCAAAATCTGTACATAGAGATTATATAAACAAAGGAATAAAGAATGAAGATAAATGAAAATAACATCAGAGAAATATGTGACACTATAAAACGTAGCAACATATGGTTAATGAGAGTACCAAAGGAGAAGAGAAAGGAGCAGAAAATATATTTCAAGAACTAGTGGCCGAAACATTTCAAATTTATTGATAAACAGCCTACCTATAAAGGATACTCAGCAAAGTCCAGGTAGGACACATTCAAAAAGAACCAAAAATAGACACATTATAGTAAAAATGCCAAAGTCAAAAACAAGGAGAAAATCTTGAGAGTAGCAAGAGATAAATGGCTTGATACTTACAAGAGAATCCCAGTAAAATTAACAGCTGACTTCTCAGCAGAAATACTAGAGGCCAGAAGGTAGTAGGGTAACATATTTAAACTGTTCATAGGAAAATATGGTCAACCAAGAATACTATATCTAACAAGCCTATGTTTTAGAAATGAAGGTAAGATAAAGACTTTTATATCAACAGAAAAGAGAAAATTTGTTTCTAGCAGACTATTCTTACAGGAAATACCAAAGGCAAATCTTTAGACTGGAAGGAAATGACTCTAGATGGTAATTTGAACCCAACATTAAAATAAAAAGAGCATTAGCAAAGATCTATCAGAGAATTAATGTCATAGGGCAAACTACCACCCCAGAAGCTGGAAAGATGGGTGTATACTACTGTGAGCAGCAACTCAAAGCAGCAGCCACTGGAACCTGTAGCTTGTAGGAGCACTGAAGTAGTAATTTTATTGAATTGCTGGAGGCAGAGTATGAACTAACTTGAAATGTAAACCTCTGGGAGTCCAGACTTAGGGGGTACTCCTAGACTTTTGTGGGTTTAATCTCTTGGAACCCCACAAGGCTCTTACTGAAAAGATGAGGGAAAAATACCTCTTATTCCAGGCAAGAAAGAGGTAAATCCAATTTGAAGTACACCCATAACATTTTCCAAACAAAGGTCAGCCCTCTACGGGAAGTTGACTTACCAGAGTGTTAAATGACCTGGGTGTAGAGCAGTTGGCTGCTCTGTTCCAAAAAATGACCCAAAAGTACATCTGATGGTCCCAGCCCAGGGATTCAGGCCCACTAAAAAACTGAGATTTAATGATAAGACCACAGAACTCTTTCCTTCCCAAGTACCTTATCACCATATCTTCATGGCCCTGATACAGTAATGGTGGATAGCAACTGAGAGAACTACAAGACAGGCTCTATTTAAGAATGCACTCTTTTTTTTTTTTTTGAGTTGGAGTCTCACTCAGTCACCCAGACTGGAGTGCAGTGGCCACCTCAACCTGCGGGGCTCCGGCGATCCTTGCCTCAGCCTTCCGAGTAGCCGGAATTACAGGCGTGCGCTACCACGCCTGGCTAATTTTTTTGATTTATTGTAGAGATGAGGTCTCGCTGCCCAGGCGGGTCTGGAACCCTCGGGCTCAGGCAATCCACTCACCTCAGCCTCCCAAAGGCACGGGATTACAGGCTGAGCTACCCAGCCAGCTAAGAATGCATTCTTAAGGAAACCCAAAGACAATGGCGGGGGAAGGGAGTGGGTGGGGAGGAAGAAACTGAGACATCTGGCACCTAGAGCTATAGCAAACATTAAACACAACCAGCTCCTAGCCAGACTAACAAAGCCTCACACTAAAAGCCTCATTATATCAGTTTCAAATACCCAATATATCATGCCTGGTTTTCCACAAAAAAATTACAAAGCATGGAAAAAACAAGAAAAATCTTATTCTATGTTGCCTTAAAAGTAGAGAAAAGACATTTCAATAAATATTGAGGCAGATGGCTATCTACAGATGTTTCTCAACTTACCATGGGGTTGTGTCCTGATAAACCCATTGTAAGTTGAAAATGTCATATGATAAAAATGCATTTAATACATCTAATTACCATAGCTTAACCTAACCTACCTAAAAGTTGTCCAGAACACTTACATTAGCTTATAATTGGTTAAAGTCATCTAACACAAAGCCTATTTTATAATAAAGTGTCATTTACCAAATACTCTACTGGAAGTGAAAAACAATGATTGTATAAATACTCTAAATACTGTTTCTACTAAATATATATCACTTTAACACCATCATAAAGTTGAAAAATTGTAAATTGAACGATTATAAGTCAAGAACTATATATATAAAATGTAACATAAATTAGGAGAGAAAAGCCATGTATAACAAAAAATTTTGCAAGCAAGGTAACACAAACTACCATTAGCAGGTAAATATATGTAAAATTGATTCTCACTGGTAATTAAAAATGTATTTTATACCATCAACAATATTTAGTTTCTACTATTAAATAGTCAATTATTTTAAACATAATGATATAGTAATAACCAATGTCTGTGTGTACTTTTAAGTGTGTAGTAAAATATTTACTGTACTGGAGGTTTTTGCAGTATTTATTGAAGACAGTCTAAACGTATGACAGTTATATTTTAAAGAATGTATTCTGAGAATTGATAAGATACACTTTGGCTTTTGTTTGCTAAGTTTTTATTTATAGTAAGTCTTTTGTTTAGCAAATGCTATTTTGTGCCTTCTCTATGCAAGACATTATGTTAGTTGCTAGGAATATAGTATGATGAAAAAAGAAGACAAACATTAAATAATAATGGAGAAAAAGAAAGTAATTATTGGTGTTGAAAGGAAGTACTGTACTAGATACATGAAGACCTATGCCTTGAAGATTTAACTTAGCTTGGGTATGTGTGTATTTGCATTTGGTGGAGGTTTTCCCTGAGAAAGTGATGAACACTGAAACATGAGGAGTGGTAAGATGCAGGGAGGAAAGCCGGGATCGGTGGCTCAGCCTGTAATCCTGCGCCTTTGGGAGGCTGAGGTGAGTGGATTGCCTGAGCCTGCGGGTTCGAGATCCACCTAGGCAGGCGAGACCTCATCTCTACAATAAAATCAAAAAATTAGCCGGGCGTGGTAGTGAGCGCCTGTAATTCCGGCTACTCGGAAGGCTGAGGCGGAAGGATCGCCAGAGCCCAGCAGGCGAGGCTGCGGTGGCCGGGAGCGGCCACTGCACTCCAGTCTGGGCGAAAGGGTGAGACTTCAACTCAAAAAAAAAAAAAAGATGCAGGGAGGAGAAAATGGAGGATTGTAGTGTGAGGTGACCAGCAGAAGCTCATGTGCAAGGAATCCAGAAGCTAGAACAGAGACAGGACATGAGGGGGCACATGGTGATGCTGGGAAAATAAGAAGGGATCACAGCACCGTTTAGGCAAATCTAAGGTTTTAACCAGGAAACTTACGTGAAAAATAATGTTTTTAAAGGAAAGTTAATGATACAATATTAAATGATATAATTGTAGTGGTTATATTAGCATATATCATGCCATATATCATAGTGATGTATATGATTATATTATATATCATAATCATGTTTACATACCATTTAATCATTAATATTAAATGATATGATCTTAGTGATACATAAGGATGCAGTATTTAATGCTATAATATTAAATTATAAAAGCAGGATACAAAACAGCATATATGGCTTAATCTCATTTTTGAAAAGGGAAAATGATGTCTATATACATGCAAAAACTGAACTCCAAATTGTTATCACAGTCATTTTCTGTGTAGTGGGATGAAGTTTGCTTTTTACATTCTTCTTTATTTTCCAAATTCCCTATAAAGGAATTTTTATAAAGGCTGTTTACTTATAAAAATGTATATTATTTAAAAAAGGTTCAGTTTATCATGGAACCATTAAATAAATACCCTCTATAACATAATATGAAATGATACTGAAAAATACCCACTAAATGGCAAGTAGTCTGGTCTAGTGTTGACTTTTGTCCATTTGAGGTCTCCTTCAGTGTATACTTTTCCATTAAGGACCCTTAAGCTTCCACATTTTTATTGAAATATATTATTCAGTCATATGGACCTGGGAGAAAAACTAAAACCAGCTGGCCTTGGGCGATTGCTTTAGAAATCTTAATACATGTTCAGTTTCTTCATGCTTCATGCATTGGATTGTAAAAATTATTTTTGTTACCATAGGAAAATCACAGGGCGAATTAAATCTCATCCTTGTTTTATTTGACTGGGAACAAAAAACAAATCTTGAAATTCAAAAGTACTTGGTATACCATATAATTACAATTACTATAAATTTAAAAATTCTATTGTTCTACAAAATTTGTTGACAATAATGCCATTCTGGTTTGTGATGTCTCAGTATACCAGGAAAAAACAAAAGACAAATCCAACCCATAGTTGGAAACAATTCAGTAATCAGAATATTTTTGACATCATATTCTCACTATTTTGTTTATTCTAAATTAATCAGAAGGTCTCATAGATGAATTCGTGGTAGAAGAGTAAGGTGACCGTCACTTCTTAATCTGAAATAAGAAAAGAAACCAAAGTTCTGATATAAGGTCCGAAGGGATTTTGCTGCTGTTCAGTCCCCTTCCCCTGCACCAGCTTGCTCAGAGTTAAACTCTGGTGTAAGGAGAGAGAAAGCACCTTGTGTCCATTTTTTCTCTTGGAATATACTAGGACCAGAGGGATAAAGTTCCTCTTTGGCTGATGCACTTGGCTGGAGTACTTGAGTTCCAGCCGCCTGTATCCTAATGGTAGTAATGGGCCTTGTAACTCCCAAGGCCAGAGCTGTCCTGGTATAAAACAGCAGCAATAAAGATTAATTTAGGCCAGTCAGTGCTGTAAAGAAAAAACAAAAATGGAAACATAACCTTACCTTTCCCAGCTGTGTAATCAGCATAAATTGGTTAAACATGAGTTCTTGTTAGCATCCAGACATTTTTACACATTTTAATACAAAACTCACACAGCCTTTATGGTAAAATGTATGTGTTTAAAGACCAAGAAGTGATTTATTTGCCTACCACAAAATTGACCTAATTTATTGAACAAAGTTGGCAAAAATGTTTTACTCTCTATTTGGTTGTTTTGACTGCTTCAGTTAAAAATCAATTTATGGAATCAGTTTATCATTGCAAAGGAGGACTGGAGATTAGAAAGATCTCATAGACATCTTTAAAGGAAGGTACTTGATTCAAGCAGTAAAGTGACTAGTTGGACAACAAGGACTGTGAAAAAGAGTTAATTGCATTAGAGAAGAGTGACAAGGAAGTTAACCATTTAATTTCAAAGTCTACTATCATGTGCAGTTTTGGGAATACTTCTAAACTGTGTTTTTCCTCTGCTCCTACACCACCACAAAAACAATCGTCAGCAAAGAAGACTTCTGTGACCAAATGTGTGGAGGTTTTTCCCCAAACACCAAGCAGCAAACACCAGCTGAGTGTCTTCTAATTCAATTCCCACACTTTCTGCCAGGAGGTAGTGTCAGATCCCACAGGTTGAGGGCTTATTTCTCAAGACTGCCCCTCACCCACCCTCACCAGTTCCAAGTCCAGGCCTCTGATACTTCTGACAACTGACTTCAAGCTGGGGTTCCTATGACTTCTTTCTTTGGATTCAGTTAATTTGCTAGAACAGCTCACTGAATTCAGGGAAACACATTTACCAGTTTATTCTAAGGATATTTCGGAGGATAACGATGAAGAGGTGCGTAGAATGAGGTATAAGGGAAGGGGCATGAAGCTTCCATGCCATCCCTGGGCATGCCACCCTTAAGGAATCTCTGTGTTTAGCTATCAGGAAATTCTCTGAACACTGCTCTTGGGGTGTTTATGGAGGCTTCATTATGTAGGCATTATTTATTAAACTATTGGCCACTGGTGGTCAACCTGACCTTTATCCTCTCCACCTCCCCAGATGTTAGGGGTGGGAATGAAAGTCCCAACTCTCTTATAATACTTCTGTTTATGGTGACCAGCCCCACTCTAAACCTGTCAGTCAACATTGGTATACAAAAAGACAGTACTTTGGAGATCCAATGATTTTAGGAGCTATATGCAATATAATATATGCTCAATCAATAAGCATGAACACATATAGGTCACGTGTACTGCTTTCTATATGTAATGCTAAAAGAAAAAAATATTCAATTATATTTGTTAAAGAACAGTAAGGAAGACTTTATTCAGAACCAATGGAGTCTTACAGTGGGAGAGAAATGTCAACTCAACTCTGAATACAGCATGAGCCAGTGGGAATTTACAGCCAAGGAGCAGGATAGGGGTCTGTGGATGGAAACTTACTAGGAGAAACATCAGAAGTCAGGGGAGTTCTGGCTGGCTAAACTGACCTAACAAGTTTCTCTGCTAACACTGGATTTTCCAAGGAAGTACATAGATGGGTCTAGAAGGTTCAGAGGCTGTTTAAAATTTGGCCAAGCAAAGAATCTCTGTCAGTAAATGCTAGTGAAGTGAAAGATATTTGGTAGAGTCAAATAGGATAAAAGATGTCTGTTTCTGCCATCTCTTTACACTTTTCTCTTGTGTACCTTTTTGTGCTCCAATTGTGAGAATCTGCCCAAATATGGTGGTGACAGCAGAACAGAAAAAGTCAAAGTGGTCCTCTTTCTGATCATCTTACCTATCTGCGCGTGCAAAATCTTTGCCTTCTGAGAATCGACTTTTTCCTTCTAAAGAGTGAGCGTGTTCCCCCTCCCCTCACAACAGTATGTTGAAACCACCCTGCAGCTGCTGTCGCAGAGGAAGGCTGGGGTGATCCATGCTGTTTGTCAGTCCACACTCTCCCTCAGGCACCTATGGCTACCAGCCTGAGGGCTTGTACTTCTGAGATTATAGGACATTTTAGGCACTCACTGAAATAACACTTGAGTTTCAGCCAATGGTTTACACGAGTATTTTAAGTCTTCTGAAGGTCTGATGGTTCACAAGGTATCAAATAAAAGGGCTGACACAACTAGGATGGTGCTCTCCTTTTCTTCCTGTCTTATAAAACTTGAAGTTGGAGCTTCATTCACAATTTATTGCTGCTGTATGGTTGCTGACTCCAAGGTGCTGCTGGTAGCAAACAAAACATGAGAGGTAGAACCAGAGACACTGACCACAAGACGAGAGAAATTTGGGATGGGAGAATGAGGAGGGAGCACAGGACCATGGAGTGTGATTCAATGCCTGAAAGCCCCAGTGCTGTCTCATCATCCCCTAGTTGTCAGTGCAGATTTTTTTCACAGGCCTGAATCTCAGTCAGTGATGATTCTGATAGTCACACAGACTCCCTTTGAGAGGTCCTTTTTTTCAAAAGAAATTACTTAACATTTCATTAATGGCAGTACTGAGCTTGTGATCAAGCATAGTTGACAGTTGCTGGGGAAGGGGTCCTAGACAAGATGTTTATGGCTGGTGCCCATGCCACCTTGCAGATTGATTGGTATACTTGGACTCCCGATAACCTTTCTCCTCAGTGTCCTCTGAGGACCACTCCCTTCTTTAAACCTTGGGAAAATGGTTTTCTATTCCATTTATTTTTCCTTCTTCAATTATGAAATTTGTGTGGTTGTATCAAATTGTTTAACACATCATGAATAAGGGGGAAGAGACTAAAGAGTGTTTCATGTGAGGTGTATAAGCAGATGAAATATACTCTCAACCAATGGGAAAAGTATTCCTTTGGCATTCTGTGATTTATATTTCAAAACAATCTTTTGAAAGAATGTTAACCAACAAACACTTTCTAAGTCAATGCCTGTGTTTTTGAACATACATTGCGATTTCTGTTTTCATCTTGCCCAACCTGATAGTTGAGCCTGAAATTGACTCTGTTAACTGTCTTCCATTAGCTTTTATTCACTGTTATTAAGGACTGCAGTCTATGTAATGAATTTATTAGATCAATTATTTTTATCTTAATGCATGTTTAGGACTTCAAAGACCCCTTTCTTTTGATTTTTTTCCCCATTTAAATAGTTTTCTGAACATCACAGTTTTGGTGCCTTCTCTTTGATACATAATTACTATTTACAAAGATTCTAATACTTTTAATGTCACCTGACCTTAGGATTTTAATAGAATTAAATGCAAACAAGATGTCGAAATAAGGGTCTGGGGAAACTTTATTTGTTACTGAGCTTTGAGAGAAGTTTAAAATCTTGGTCAAAGTGTGTTTCTGTGTTTAAGAAATCAAAAAGACGCCAGGAGAAACCTTCAAAGACAACATTTATAGAAATTACTTTTTGAGAGTTTGATTTTTGTATTTTAGCATGGATTTACATCATCTGATACTATATGACATAGTTTTTCTCTTAATCTAATTCTCGATTTTTAAAACTCTTAATCTCTTTCTTTGCATTTTTGTTATTATGAATCATGAGATCCATCTTCCAAGGCAAGAACCTATTATTGGGAAACAATTTGTGAAAAATGTGGATTTGTTACCTGTAAATATAGAGTAAGTTTATTATCTTTATTCACTCTTGGAAATTTCCACAATATTTTTAATAAATCTATAAAAAGTATATTTAATTGTTTTTCTGTCTTTATTATCTCAGACTTAAAGTTCATTTTCCCTAATTACTGTCTTTCCACCATAGAAGATAAAGGATAGTTAACGTTGATGCTACTAGTTATCTATCTAAATAAATGGAAGGCACTGAAATCTTTGAATTTTGCTGCTTTCAGAGCAATAAGATGTCTGAGATAGTGATCAAAAACTGATACTATTAGGATGGGAGGTAATATTTCTAGATATGATCATTGATAAGCTAATTATGCTATTATCAAATTTAAATTTCATTACTCTTTTTCAAACTGAATTTATGGAATTTTTTAAAAATCTAAGCATTTTAAAATTTTGTGAACTTGATTTCTGAAATCCTCTGGAATCTATTGATGCTCACGCCATATTTTCTTATAGTAAAACATTGTCATCAGAAAAAAGCAAAAAATATCATCAGTATTAGGTATGCAAGAAATGCAAATTTTCCAAATTAAGGAGTTAGTGCCACTTAATCAGCCTTTATAAAGCAGGAAAAAATAATTTTTGAGCTTAATATTAGAACCAAAAAGAGAAGTGCAAGACAGTAGCTATTTACAAGAAAGAAAACAGGAATAGACTTGGCCAGGTTGCAGTCACTCCAAGACAGGAAGGTTCTTGCAATTTATTGCAGTTGGCTCTGGGCCTTCCCTAGAAAGCTGGCTCCTTTAAGGGTGAGCAGCCAGAAGCCAAGCCTAGTAGGGAAAATTTGAGGCATCTGACTATAGTGGAGTTTTTCCTATCAATGAAATGCATGAGGTGACAGCCTTACATTGGTGAAGTGGCTTTTGTAACTTGAATATAGCCATGAATATATGTGGCAAATAATACATTTTAAAAGGCACGTTTCCAAGTAGCTAGAACTAGGTATTTCAATATTTACTGTCCTTATTATCTTACTGTATTTGATCAATGATGTCCATGAGAATTCAGCATTATGTATAAAAGAAATTTTGAAAGAAAGTAAAATGAAAAATAATTGAATTAATGATTTGATGAAGAAAATCTTTCTTTGAAAAAATGTGATATATCTAGGCAATCCTCTTGGCTTTGCATTCAGGACTTCTGCCCAAACCATGAAAGTAAATGACTAGGCCATATGGAAATTGGTTGCAAAAGATGTTTTAGATTAGCCAGTCACTCCAGGATTCTTTGATGTTATGCAGGCTAATGAATTTGGCTCTCAGAGAGGTTTTTATTTAACTGAGCTGAAATTCTTTTTCTGAAAAATTCATATCACATTTTTCTACAATTGTCTTGATTTATTCCCTTGGGATTTTTAAGAAGCTTTCTTAATGTATTGCTTCCTTCAGCAAATTTTGCTTGGTGTTGTTCTGTCAGACTAATTTAGTTTTACTTGGCTAATTTAACCCATATTAATATTTTCTCTGAAATTCAGATCACTTGGCAAACTGTTATAGGTGGTAAGAAAAGAACTCTTTTATAAGAAGCGTTAAATGTTAAACTATTGTGAAGTGAAATTTTATCAGTTTGGAGACATTTTATTACTAACATTGTATCTTTTCAAGGAAAGTTAACTTTTACTCAAAAAGCTGGTTCTCCTTTTCTTAGTACCTCCTCTTTTCCTGCATCCTCTAATCTTCCTCCTCCCTCTTTTTCTTCTCCTCCTCGGTGAAGTTCTTCCAGGACTGTTGGTTGTAATAACAGCATGACCTGGTTTCCAAGTAACAGGGAGAGAAAAAAAAAATCCCTTGTCAGTGGTAACAATATACAATGAATAATTCAGACATGATGAAAGGAAGTCTCATTTGACAAGATAGTACCTGTTTCACTGAACAGCTAGTGTGGAAATAATGATGGTGTTAGTTAGGGGAATACAAGAAGTTCAAAAGGGTTTTGGTGATTTTGAAAGGGAATTGCAGCATAGGGAGCCTTCACCAGCTTCTCTCCTCATGTTCATTTGTTATGCTTGGAGTTTCTTACATTACTGATTACATAGCACTTGAGCAATGCTTTATCTAATTTCTGATAAGGCTTTGTTTTATAAAGTGGGTTTGCTTCTGTGGAAATAAACAAAGACCAAAGGAGAACAAACACAGCCTATTTATTCAGAGTTTGCTGTAGCAAGGGAACCAGCCATCATCCCTTGCTCTTGGCAGAGACTCAAAGGCAGGCAGAAGAGTGGGAAAGCTTCTAAGTGAACAAGGGAGGGCTTCTGGGTGCTCTGATTGGAGACTGTTGACCTGGGGAAGCCGGAAGTAGATTCACTAGGAAGGGGGCGTCTTGTATGATTGGTATAGGGAGCATCCTTGGCTTCCTCTGGTTGTTCTTTAGTTGGAAGGAGGTGGGGGCCAAAACACAGGTTAAGTCAGCATTCATTGACCAAGGCCATCAAGTTGCAGAAATTGTGGTTTGGCCTCTTTGGTTTCTCATGTGGGTCCGAGTTCTCTTGTCATATGTGGTCTGGCTGCTGTCTCTCTGTATATTTACCCTCTCACTTTATACTAAGAAATTTACCTAGAAGTGTGTGAACTGAACAAATTTGAGTGGGAAGTTTAAAATTGTTGTGAATGTTGGACAAAAGTGTTTACATTTTTAAAAAATATATATGCAGTAAAATTCATTCCTCATGAGGGACATGGAGTCTGGTAACCACCACCACAATCATGATACGGAACATCATGAAGTTCCTTCGTGCTGTTCATTTATCAAATCCTTTCCCTACCCCTTCCCCAAGCAACAACTGATATATTTTTTCCCTTTAATTTTGCCTTTTCCACAATGTCATATAAGTGGTTATATAGTATGGAGCTATTTGAATCTTATTTCACATAGCATAATGCATATGGAGCATCCATACTGTTGTATGTGTGTCAATAGTATCAATAGTTTATTCCCTTTTACAAATCACTAAATTTTGTATTTTGCTTATATTTCATCAGTTTTGCTCCTAATGGCCTTTTCTTATTCCAAGATCCAACCTAGGATCCCACATTGCTTTTAGTTATAATGTATTCTTGGTCTCCTCCAATCTGTGATGGTTTTTAGTTTTCCATAGTTTCTATAACTTTGACACCTTTAAGGAGCACTAGTCAGATTTTTCTGTGTAATGTCCCTCCATTTGAGTTTATCTGTTGTTTACCCATGCTTAGACTTGGGTTATGGATTTTTGGGAAGAACTCCACAGGAATAAATTACCCTCTTCATGACATTATAACATGATATCAGCATGACTTATTCCAGGTGATCTGAACTTTGACCACTTAGTGAAAGTGATTTCAGTCAGGTTTCTCCAACTATAAAGCACACATCCACATTTTGTATCCATATCCTATACCTGAAAGGTTTTTTCTCATACCAACTAAATAAGTGGTTAAGAGGTGTTCTTCCACACTGATTCTCCAATTCTCTGACAACAACTGGGTACCCTGCTATTCAATTTTGACACCAACTCCCAGAGTTAGCACAGACCTCCCAAGCTACCCCCACTTAAAATGCCAGTTGCAAGTCCTGGGTTTCCACCTGTACTCATAGCTATAAATCTGGGTTTCTTATAACCCCCTCCTCAGGTTCAACAATTCACTACAATGACTCACAGAACTCAGGAAGTCACTTTATTTGTAACAATTTATTATAAAGGGTACAACTCAGGAACAGCCACATGGAAGAGCGGCATAGGACAGAGTATGGGGAAAGAGGGCACAGAACGTCCATGCCCTTTCTGGGTGTGCCATCCTCCCAGGACCTTGATGTGTTCACCAGCACAGTGTTCAAATCCCATTGCTTAAGAGTTTTCATGGAGGTTTTATTACATAGGCATGATTAATTAAATCATTGGCTGTTGGTGCCTAGGCTCAGTCTTCAGCCCTTCTCCCTTCCCAGAAGATTGGCTGGTGGGGCTACAGTTCCAAGTTTCTAACTGAGGCTTAGTCTTTCTGGTGACCAGCACCCATCCTGAAGCTATCTAGGGGCCTGTTAACAGTTGCCTCATTAGAACAAAACATTCCTATAACCATTATCACTCATGAAATTCCAAGGGTTTTTAGAGCTCTGTGCCAAGAAACTAGGGACAAAGACCAAATATATATTTCTCCTTCTGCCACAATTCCTTAGAAGTAAGTTACTAAGTCCAGCCTACACTCAAGGGGAGAGTAATTAAGTGCCACTTCTGGAGGGAAGAGTATCAGATAATTTGTGGGCCTATGTTAAAACCACCACAGTACTTAATATTCTGAGGGAGATGCTTTGAGGTTATGCAAATATCTATTTCTCCTAAACTTTCCACCCGCCAATTTTAGCATTCGTCATTGGATCTTGCAGCAGTTATTATGGTGATGTTCTAATGGTGATTTTTTTGATTTTCCTCATTTCACCTACATTTATTCTTTGGAATTTTTCTGTAAAGGAGTTTTGTCCCTTCTCCTCTTTTGTTTATTTTTCAGTCATTTATATCATGATGGATACAAGGATATTTATGTTATTCCTTGGGTTATAATCTTCTGTTTTTAATGCATGGCTCAGCTTGTTCCAACTGTGACCTTGGGAGCTTCCTCGGGTTGGCTGCTATGTCCATTTAACATGCTTTCATCTTTTTCTTAGTATTTTTTCTGTCTCTGCAAAATGCTCCAGGTTCATTCTGCATGTTACCTCACCGGTTCCAGAGTCAGCCATTGTTTTAAGAATTCCTGATTCCTTTTATTGGGAAATGAGATTAGAAACCAAGGTTGGAGTATGCATGTTGTTGCAGTATTGTCAGTATTTCTAGACCTCTCAGTGGACAGAGCTAGGAAATACACATATGTATTCTAACCCACATATACACACAGATCTACATTTATTTCTGGGTCTGCCCATCTGTGTATAATTTAAAATAGTAGCGAGTTTATACAAGTATTTCTAACTGTAATCCAATATCATGGAGTTCATTTGTTTTCCTCCTTTGCTTATTTGTAATTTATTTCTCTGATAGTGAGAAACCTGATTCCCATGATCCACAATTTATTTAATTGTTTTACAGTTAAGTACTGTAAGCTACTTTCAGAATTGTTAACTCATACCCTGTGAGAACCAGATTTACCAACTAGAATACAGTGTTTATATATAGTTCTCTTTTCCTTTAGCCTTGTAATAATCAGTCAAATCACTATTTTTTCCCAAGAGGTTTGGATTATAATCACAAAAGACATAATCCCAAACACTGTTATCCTGAAAGTCTAAATCCTGAAAGATCAGAATCTCGAAACAGAAGATGGGAAAATTTAATAGAGAGCACTCATATTGATGTACATTAAATCACAGAAGAATTTTTAAAAGAGCAATACCACTTAGAAAATGAATATGTATGCGTTATTTGAGGAGAGCCATGTCCTAAAAGAAAAAAAACAGTTATTCATCTTGATGCAAGACTATAAAATATAGTTAATAATTGTTAAAGTCGGCCCAGTCTTATGGACTACCTCGGTTCATTTGCCTATAATCTATCCCTGTAATATACTTCTTCAAATGTCAAAATTGTTTTTGTTTTTTTTTCCATTATTTTAAATTGTTAGCATTTTAAAAGTAATTCTCTTTGTTGTATATTTCATTTTTATATCATTTCCAATACTTGATGTATAAATGCTATAGAGTTCTAATTTGTCTTAGGCATTTTTACAAATCTGACTCCATGAGAGTGCATTATCACAACATTGAGTTTGTGTAGAAGCATTATACGTGCACATAAAAACATTGAAACTTCCTCAGTGAATCAAGCAATGTCCTTTTTGTACATCGGCATTTGCGAAAAGATCAAGTTTCTCAAGATCTCAGTTCTTTGGGCAGCTGCATATGTGGAGATGACCCATTGTGGTTTTTGATCAGTCTTGTCAGAAGACTGAGGTGGTTCATCATGATGTTTCAGATGACTGCAGTTATAAAACTGAGTGTGCAAAATTGCCAGCCATAGTGATAGGCATTTATATATTTCCCTTTTTGACCTATTTCTATATAAATACAGTTTGTCTACTCATAACCGTTGTACTTGTGTGACTATCATTAGTGCTTATGCTTGCAAAAAATGTATGTTATTATTGCCCATTTTATTGTGTAAAGTGGCCTATGAAATATTCTCTCCTGTTAAATGTTTCTCAAGTGAATTCTCTTTTTAAAATGTAAATACAGCCGGGCTCGGTGGCTCAGCCTGTAATCCCACGCCTTTGGGAGGCTGAGGTGAGTGAATTGCCTAAGCCCGCGGGTTCGAGACCTGTCTGGGCAGCGAGACCTCATCTCTACAATAAATAAAAAAAATCAGCTGGGCATGGTAGCACATTCCTGTAATTCTGGCTACTTGGAAGGTTGAGGCGGAAGGATCGCCAGAGCCCAGCAGACGAGGCTGCGGTAGCTGGGAGCAGCCACTGCACTCCAGTCTGGGCGACTGAGTGAGACTCCAACTCAAAATAAACCCCAAAAAAACCCAACAAAAAATAAAATGTAAATACATATTTTTTAAAATTCTTTATTTTTATTGAGATGGGGTCTTGCTATTTTGCAAAGGCTAGTCTCAAACTTCTGGGTTCAAGTGATCCTCCTGCCTTGATCTCCCAAAGTGCTGAAATTACAGGCATGAGCCACCGTGCATGGCCAAAAATATAAATAAATATCTTTTAAGCAATTAAAAATTTTTTTTAAAAAAATTATGTTTTTGGAATTTTGATCTTTTGAGATTGTGACTTTTGAGATTTTAGAGTTTAGGGATTTTGATGTTTCAGGATTTAACATTTGGGATTATGGCATTTCAGATTGCGTCTTTTAGTATTATGACTGGCTCCCAGCAATAACTGATCTGTTTCTGACCCAACAGTTTTGCCCTTTTCAGTAGGTCATAGAAATAGGATCATACAACAAGTAACCTATTGGGTCTTTCACTTAGCAAAAAGCATTTAAGATTTATTCATGCTGTTGTGTGAATTAACCACTTATTTCATTTAATGCTGAGTAGTACAGTATTTCATTGTCTGAATGTATCACAATTTGTTGATCCATTTATCTGTTGAAGGGTATTTTGTTTGAGGGAATGATTATGAAGCAAGCTGCTTAAACATTTGCCTACATATTTTTTGTTGTGAACGTAAATTTTCAATTCATTTGGGGTAGATACTTAGGAATGGGTCAGATGTTACAAGTACATGTGTAATATTTATGTAAGTTTGTAAAAACTTTGTCAGTCTACAACATGGGATGAATAGCACTTTTCCCTAGTAAGCATTTTGATTGCCAAGTTACATATAGCTTTAGAATTGACTGATATTGTTTCTAAATTTTTTAAAATCTAGTAATTTATTTATTTATCTATTGGTCAAGCACATTTTTTGACCCATACTGGCAATTTGGCTATTAGGTGGCAACTCATCTTAACAAGTGAATACACAGACCATTTAATCTTTTCTTGCATTAAGAAAAAATAGACCTAATCATTGTACACGGATGATGAAGATAAAAAGGGATAGGAAGAAGCAACGGCAGAAAACATCTAAGGATGTTGGAGTGCAGAAAACATAGGAATGACTCAGGAGTTTTGATGATACAAGCTTGATTAGGGTAAAAATATGTAAGTGCTGCGGTGGCTATAAAACAAATGGAAACGGAAACATCAAAGTTATGAAATCATGCAGGACTGGAACACTGAGGTTGGATAATCTGAAAATTGTTAACAAAATTCATAAGAATAATTTATATAAGCAAGTATGAAGCTTTTGTATTTGCTTAGATTTTGTGTAGCAGAATGTTTGAGTTTCCACTTCAGGCTCAGTGATTTAAATCTAGCCCTAGGCAAGAATAAGCAAATATTTTTTCCATATGACAAATCTTTAGCTGCTATTGAAATGTTTTCTTTGTACTGAACTATAGTCACAAAATATCAGCAAAGGACTGTATACCTGAGCATATCTTTGTGGGGTTGTGTAATTTTAACCACCAGGTAGCCACAAATTGTGTGAAGAGGTTAAAAATATTTTTACATTCACTGATTTAGGAAAGAGCACACGATAACCTGCTAATTCTGTTTTGGGGAATATATTTCTGCTATTTAAATCTAAATCCTTTCACCTTAGATCAGGGGTTTCTAATGAAGGTAGTACTATCTCCTAGAAGACACATTAGACGTTTGTGGGGGTGTTTTCTTGGTAGTCCCATGCCCAGGATTGTCCTGCAGGATGAAGAATGGCTCTGTACCCTCTTGTGTCTCTCTCACAGGTCCCCTTGCATGTTTATGTGTAAGTCAAAACAAAACAAACAAAACTATTCACTATTATCTGAGCCTAGCACTCCAATTTTTACATAAATGCATAATATTTTTGCAGTCATTTAGCATACAATTAAATTTTTCCACAAATGCAATTACTGAGTAAATTGTGGGAAATTGTGCCCTGTTTTGTTGGAAACTTTAACAAGAGCCATTCTCCATTTCAGCAATGCCCTTGCGGTATTTGAGCTGCCAATACAACACACCTGCATCAGTCTTTACTTGTAGCAGAGACTTGCAAATATTTAACAGAGGGGATGTGAGATTAAGTGTAATAGACTTAGAGCCAAATATTTTTTTAATTAGTAGAATAACATGAAGTATAAAGATATCACTTTTACCAATAGTTTTTAAAAACATCATTTTCATCTTCTATATATTTTTTCATTTTCATCGTAGGAAGATATGAAGTGTTATAATTTTGATTTTCAAGGTTGCCTACAGCTTTTTAGTCTTATTCAGATACTGTGCCCAGAAGTCTACAACATAGCTGTGTAATAGCCCCTTGGTTCTTTCCCGCTTAAGTATCAGAGACTGGATCTGTCCCTTGACATGTGTCAAAGGAGATATATTTTCCAGGACACATTGTCAGTACTCTATCCTATGTCAATATAGGATATTATTTTGATACTGTGTTTAAAAATAAGCCTCATTATCTGCAAAGGTCATATATTTCTTTTTTCTTTACTTTAACAGTAAGTAACTTGTCTTTGAACTCTATTTCAATAAAGGTTAATTCTTTCTTTTATCATTTACAAATAAACCTAGTCTGTTATTATTTAGCCCAACCATAGTATTTTTGTTTAATATTTTAAAAATTTAAATTGAGGTATAACTTCTATATAGTAATATATACAGTTCTTAAGTTAAGTGTACAGCTCAATGAATTTTTTCAAAATTTTATTATGAACATTTTCTTTTTTTTTTTGAGTTGGAGTCTCACTCTGTCGCCCAGACTGGAGTGCAGTGGCCGCTCCCGGCCACCACAGCCTCGACCTGGTGGGCTCCGGTGATCCTTCCGCCTCAGCCTTCCAAATAACCGGAATTACAGGCACACGCTACCACGCCTGGATGATTTTTTGATTTATTGTAGAGATGAGGTCTCGCTGTCCAGGCAGGTCATGAACCCACGGGCTCAGGCAATCCACTCACCTCAGCCTCCCAAAGGCGCGGGATTGCAGGCTGAGCCACCGAGCCGGCTATGAACATTTTCAAACCTGCAGAACAGCTGAAAGAATTGTAAAGTGAACACCTTATACTCACCACCTAGGTACTACAATTAGCATTTTGCTGGATTTGCTTCAGCCTCTATCTCTATATCTGTCCATCCCTCCATCCTTCTATTAGTCCATCTTATTTGATGCATTTCAAAGTAAATTGCAGACATTAGTACACTTTATCCCTAAACCCTTCAGCATGCATATCATTAGAGTTCAATATTTGTTTACTTTTTAGGTAAAATTTGCATGTAATGAAATGCATAAACATTAAGTGTACTATTTGATTAGTTTTTACTGACATACATCTGTGTTCTGTAAGCCCTGTCAAGCTATGAACTATTACTTATCCCATATAGCTTTCTCACATCCCTTTCCAATCAAACTCAACCACAACCCAAAAGGAAATCACAGTACTGAAAATTTTTGCCGTGGAAAATTCAGGGGTGACCCTGAAACCCTTCAGAGGTCCATGGGATTAAAGCTATTTTTATAATATTACTTAGATATTATTTTCCCTTTTTAATCTCTTTCTTTTATGAATAGGATTTTTCTAGATGCTACAGTAGTTTTTTTGTGCAGTGTTATTGCCCCTGGGCTCTATATTTAAGTGTCAACAATGGACTGAGGAAAGAATAAATATAAAACACAATCTAAGGCACTATTCTCAATCTTGCTAGACAAAATATCCCCCTGTTTTAAAACAAATATTTAATCATGGCCCCTTTATTCCCCTGCAATGAAATTTGTAGATTAAAATAATGCATAATGTCTAAATATATAATTTTAAAAAAATCAATATGATGCCCTAGCTTCAATATAAAGGAGAAATCTGAAAAGTAATTCATAATGAATATGTATTTTAATATAATTTGAATGAAGAAACCGATATGAGAATTCAGCTGCCTTCAATTAAGCCAAACATTAAAGATATCTTCTTTTCTTTTTTTTGAGTCGAAGTCTCACTCTGTCACCTAGGCTGGAGTGCAGTGCTACACTCATGGCCACCACAGCCTCAACCTCCTGGGTTTAGGTAACCCTTCTGCCTCAGCCTTCCAAGTAGCTGGAACTACAGGTGCATGCCACAACACCCAGATGATTTTGTTTTCTACTTTCATTTATGATATAGCTATCTCGCCAAGTTGCCCAGGCTGGTCTCCCGCCCCTGGGCTCAGGCAGTCCTCTCGCCTCCATCTCTCAAGGTGTTGCGATCATTGGTGTGAGGCACCGTGCCTGGCTAAGATACTTAAAAGAATACAAAACATTACCATTCTTTTAACTTTGTTTTTAAAATATTGTTTTTCATAAAACATGTTATACATGGTAATATGTAAGGATTATTGTCATTTTTAATGAATTATGAATATTTTAAGTGTCTCAGCTTAAATTTTATTATGGTAAATATTAACAGATATAGCCATATAAAGCAAAACTTTTCAGGGTTCTCCATAATTATAATTTTTAGACTATGTGAGGATACCAAGACAAAAAATTTGAGAACCACTGTTTTAGCTTATACTAGAACTTTATATAAATGGGTTATTATCAATAAACAATATTTCATCATAAGAATATACCACTCAATGAATTTTTAAATATATACCCATAAAAACACCATCTAGATAGCGATATAAAATATTGGTATCATTACCACCACCACCCCAAAAGTAGGTATTATTCTGACATCTGTGAACTCATGTGAAAGGAATCATAAAGAATGTATTTTTTTATGTCTGGCTTCTTTGGCTCAGCATCATGCTTATGAGATTCAACTGTGTTGTGAGCAATCATGGTTTGGTTTTTTTTTTCTTTATTTTTAACACTAGTTCTTGTGTCTATCCATACCTGTGCTCTTTCATTTTTCTGTATTTTTCTATGGAATGGCTTTTAATCTTCTTATATTTCTACATTCAGACATATCCATTATGCAAAGGTGCAAGAATCTAACAACTTTATTATGCCTCTAGTATAGTCAGGCTTAGAAATTTACATATTGAAATGCAAGTCATTATAAATGGCTTTCTTTTATTTCTCCTTTATATCACTGTTAGGGTATTATATTGACTTTTAAAAAATTATATGTAAAGGCTGGTTATTTTATCTATGAATCTCATTTCAGGACAATAAAGGAAGCGTTATTAAATATTTACTGTTAAAAAGGGGGTTGGAGGACCGTGAGTCCAACAAGATTGAGACTACTTCCTTAGATCAGTATTTATACTCATCTTAGCTCATCATCCTTGCTGAAGTACAGAACCTAACAGCAATAACATTGCCATACAAAGAATTAATCACTTGCTTCATAATAACATGTTTTTAGTAAGATTATCATTTATTTTTAAAATGGAATTTTTCCAAGAGATGACATTTCTGGCCAGTTGTCTAAAATTTTCAGTGATGAATAGAAACTTCATGTTTGAAGATTGGCATCTTGAATTATGTGCAAAATTCTAATATTGATTTATAGAGGACATTATTCTTATTGTATATCATCATATTTATCTCCCCAGTAGTTCATTTACATAAGTTAATATTAAATAAGCAAAGTGGTTTTCCATTTTTCTAAGTCTGAACACTTTCTAAATTCATGCCTCAGAAGTTTATTTATTCCAAGAAAATTATTCAAGCACCATTAATTGCCAAGTGTTTTATCTTATCTTCACTTTGGGAAAAAAAGCAAAATGGTAGCTAAAAGAGAGGTGTCACACTTTTCAAGTTAGACTGCCTTGATTTTTGACCTGGCTTTACTAAACAAATCACTTTCCTGTCTGCCTCAGTTACCTTATCTATCAAACGGGGTAATCATACCTACTTTATAATAGAGTTTTTGTAATTAAAATGTGGAAAAAATAAACATGAGACACTTAGAATAGTATTTTTAGTAAGCTTTTAGTTAAGGGATCAGTAATGGACTATTATGCAGCCATAAAGAAGGACAAAATTATGGACTTCGCAGCAACTTGGATGGATTTAGAGTCGATCATACTCAGTGATCTATCACAGAAACAAAGAACTGAGTACCACATATTCTCACTCATAAGCAGACCCTGAACACTTATAATACTATAAAAAGGGGTTTGGCAGTAGTGGGGGGGTTGGGGGGAGGCACAAACATAAATAAGTGTACCTGATCTCAAACCAGGCAAAGTGGGGACAAAAGGGAGGCCCAAACATTAGCTGTGTGATAGCCACTTGTCTACCTAATCCTGAATTGCACCATACATATTTGAATTAAAAAGAAAAAGAATACCTTTTGGTTATTATTGGTTATCATAACTTTAGAAATACTAAATATAAAACAAATGTTGTTATTAGCTAGTATGACTTTAGAAATAAGAACAAGTGGTGAGATTAAGAATTGCTCCTTTAATGCATTTTGTGGAATAAGTTTTCTTAGTAGGCAATAAGTATATATTGATTGTTAATATTTAGATACTTGGGAATTAAAGATACAAATGAGTAATTATTACTCGTTAGCGTGGGCTCATATCATTGCCACTATAATAGTATAAACAAAAGCTGTTGTATTTAAATTCCACAAAAGAGAAGTAGCAATGTTTTATGGAGCACTGGATTTTAGTAGCTATTTGGATTTGGAAATTAGGAACATATTAGTAATCTTAGTAAGACAAGCCAGGAGAGCGAAGGGATAGAAGGGAAGAAGAGATGGTGTGTATCCATTTTGGGGAAGTTTGAGGAAGAATGGGATAGGATAGGCATCAAGAGAGGTCCTTTGTTAAGGATGAGAGAGGAGAAGCCTGCACACACTGGAGGGGTGACTGATGGCGACAGCTGTGGAGGAGGCTCTCAGGTGTAACTATAAGACCAGTCATGACACTTGGACTCTGGGGGACTGCCTTTAGTGAGTTGACCTAGGAGCTGAGTGAGAGGAGACAGTTTGAAGTTATTTCTGAGGGGAATGAGAACAAGAGCAGCCAAGAAATATGAAAATATAATAAAATAAAACAAACAAAAAAGTACTGAGCGGTGCCGAGAGCCCACCAGGATGGGAAACCTTAGAGTGTGAGAATCTGGTAAGGCTTTTTTTCTTTTCCATTGTTTTGTTGCACTTGCTTATTTTCACACAAAATAAAATTTATAACAGCTAACACTTACATAGACTTACTGTATGCCAGGCACTGATCTAGCCTAAATACTTTACATACACCAACTTATTCCATTCTCCCAACAATTTTAGAGCTAGGTAATATTCTTCTTATCACTTTGAAGTTGAGGAAACAGAAGCACTGATATGTTAGAAAGCACATTTGCAGGATAAGCTAGGATCTGAACCTGGGTAGTTTGAGTCCCAACTCTGTGTTCTTAATTATTTCATTATGACATGTTGCCGCAAAAAACAAACAAAAAACATTTGAATCATTTAACAGGAAACAAAAAAAAGAGCATAAAATGATTGTCATAAAATGGCTTTCTACCAAAGCAAAGAGAGATGATTATTGAGCACTTACTTTGAGCCAGTTACTATCTTAAGCCATTTACATTACCTTCCCCTTGCTTTTTTTTCTTTTTCTTTTTTTTCTTTCTTTTTTTTTTAACGCAATGTGAGCTTTTAAAATTATCTTAAAGATATATGGTACAGTTCAGGATTCGGAACACCAGTGGTCGTCATGCAGGTGAATTTTGACCTTCCCATTGATCGTCACTTCATCTGGTTTGGGATCAGGTATCCTACTGATATTATGTCACCCCCCTCCCCTGGGAGTGTCCTGCTATTGCCAATCCCTTTTTGTAGTATTATGATAAATGTCCAGGATCCCCTTATGAGTGAGAACGTGTGGTACTCAGTTGTTTCTGTGATAGATCACTAAGTGTGATAAACTCTAAATCCACCAAGTTACTGTGAAGTCCACACGTTTGTCCTTCTTCATGGCTGCATAATATCTCATCATAGATGCGTACCACATTTTTTCATCAGTCTACTTTCGAAGGTCCGCACAACTGGTTCCATGTTCTTGCAATCGTAAACAGTGCTGCAATAAACATATTTGTGCAGGTATCTTATTTGTAGAAAGATTTGGGTTCCTCCAGGCAAATTCCCAGAATGGGGATTCCTGGGTAGTATGGAAGGCCGATATTTAGATCTTTTAGAAATCACCACTCTATTGTCCACAGAGGTTGTACTAACTTACATTCCCACAAACAGAGTAGAAGTGTTCCCTTTTCTCTGCATCCTCTTCAGCATGTGTTGTTTCTGAGATATTAATGATGGTCATCGTTTTTTTAAACATATTTTTAATGATAAAATTGTGGGGTACAGTTAAGGGTTAGGTATACAAATGTGCATCGTTCAGGCACCCTTGTTAATAAGGGGTGTCTCCCCGTCCCCAGACTGATACTGGCTACCGTTAGTCCCACCTCCCTTCCCCTCCCTACCTCCCCATAGTTTCCCACCACTGCCTTCTCCTTGTTAACCCTCTTGACTCTCACGGGGTAGGAACTGTTATGCTCACCCCTGTTCACAAGTGTGGAAAACAGAAGTGCTTGAATTTTCCTAAGGTCATATAGCAAGTAAAAGTTGAAAGCCTGATGCAGCCCCAGGTTCTTGATTGTCATACTGACTGTCACTAATGTCCCATTTACTCTTTGCATTGTTTAATGACCAGCTTTTTCATTGCACTTACTATTCTCTTAAAAGCAGCTTTGAATGCAATAGGCAGCACAAATTTATCTCCTCCGATACCTAAGTTTCAATAGAAAAGCTATGGCTTTGAAGGACATGTAAATACATAGACTTACTCTGCATAAAGCAGAGTGTGAAGGCCCCCAAACTCAAGGACAATACTGTAATGGATAAATACAGCAGATGAAATTTTTCATTATCTTGTTGAACCTTAAACTTTAAGAATGCTAAATGAAAACCATTAACCTCAAAGAGTATTTCATTAAATAGGCAAGTCTTCATTATTAACCCTTCAGTGCTTCTTGACTCAGCAGTAGTTCCTGAGACTGTGTCTAATAATTTGAATGGATCACACAGGCATGTTGTTGGGCTGTACCTCTATGGAACTGAATAGGGACAGCACAAGATCTGAGAGGCTGAAAAAAGACCTGGGGACAGTGGGTGAGATACAGGTTTCTTGGGGACTTACATACAAAGGGCACCCAAAAGTGAGCAGCTGGATGGGCTTATCACTAGCCCCTTGCAGAAGCCATGCCATTTATGTAGCAATCCTCACTTAGCAACCTCCATCTAGCAAATTCCACCTAGCCCAAAACAAAGGGCCTCGGTTACTTGTATGTCTTGAGTTCCAAGGAAAGGACCAAGCGTTTTGGTGTTCATCATAGATAAGGAGTAAACCTCTAGGTTGGCCACTCCTGGATTCCGTAGCTCAGAACTTTGAGCAAGCATTCTTCTTAGACCACAGAGTCTTTCTCAAGGCACACTTGCATCATTGCTGTTCGCCACACACATGTGCCTCATGTTTTGAATGTCTTAGAGATGATTATTGGAAACTCCAGCACCACTGGGTGACTGGAGTAAATTACATGCATATTCTCTCAAATTGCAGAAGTTTTTACGCTTTGTGTGGCATGGAACCTAAAGCTCTAGTACATAGTTGCAGATGCATATTATGCTCAGCACTGAAAAATTGACCAGAAATAAGTACCAATGCTTTACATTTTCTGAAACTTCAATTTCTGTCCCTCTGAAGCCTGTTCTCCCTCTTACTCTACCCTCACTGTGACCCAAATTATCATTTGTATGCTTCTTTTCGGTTTTCCCTTCCCTATCCCTTAGATTCTGTTCCATAGATTTGCTGCAGTAATACAGAACAGAATGAGGCATTTTCTTATGAGTCCATAATTCCTAATGAATGATCTTGTTATGTCATGACCAAAGTCTATAGGTGTACTGAGTAATAACATTTGTAAAATGGTTGCAATAATGCTACCTTCTCTTGATGCCCTATCTATAGTTTACATTGAATTTTGAACAGTAGAGCTTTTTAAATGAAACTATTGGAAAATAGTTGGAGAATCGCATGCACTTGTAAGAAATAGCACAGAGGGATCCCATGTACCCCTTACCCAGTTTCCCACAGTGATGGTTGTCTCAGTCCGTTATCTGTTGCTTTTAACAGAATGCCTGAAAGTGGATAATTTATAAAGAAAAAGAATTTTCTTCTTCTTTTTTCTGCTTGTGACCTTGGAGATGCCACAAGATATATTTCTTATAGTTAGAGAGGTTGAGAGGTCCAAGGTTGGAGGACCACATTTGGTGAGAGCATTCTTGCTGATAGGGAGACTCTGCAGAGTCCCGAGGTGGCACAGGGCATTGAATGGTGAGGGACTGAGCAAGCCAGCTCAGGTTTCTCTTCCTCTTTGAAGCCACCAGTCCCACTCCCATGATAATCCATTAATCCATTAACTCATTAATTTATTAATCCATTCATGAAGGCAGAGCCCTCATGACCCAATCGAGTTTTAAAGGCCCCATCTCTCAATTCTGCCATGTTGGGGATTAATTAAATTTTAATGTGCATTTTGGAGGGGATAAATATTCAAATTATAGTATTGACATCTTGCAAAACCATGCTATAGTATAACAACCAGGATATCAACATTGATAAAAGCTACCGATCTTATACAGATTTCACTTGCAATCATCATCTGTGTATGTGTATATATTTAGATCTATGTAAATTTATTACTTGTCCTTTCATGTATCCCTACCACAGTCAAGACAGAGAACAATTCCACAATCATAAGGAGTCCTCCTCTTGCCTTTTTACAACTACTCTCGCCTCTTTTGATTCCATCTTTTCTCCACCAGCCTCCTGCAACCAATAACCTGTTCTCTATTTCAATAATTATGTCATTTCAAGAACACTATATAAATGGAATCATACAGCATGTAGCCTTTTGATTTTTTCTTTTTGGTGTAATTCCCTTGAGATGTATTAATAGTTCATTCATTTTCATTGCTAAGTAATATTTTATTGTATGGACATACCACAGTTTGTTTAACCATTCACCCATTGAAAGACATCTGGTTATTTATAGTTTTTGATTATTACAAATGAAGCTGCTATGAACTTCCATGCACAGGTTTTTGTATAAACCAAAGTTTTCATTACTCTGAAATACAAATCAAAAAGTGCAATTGCATATGATAGCTGTATGTTTAGTTTTTAAAGAAACTGCTAAACTGCTTTCCAGAGTACGTGTATCATTTTCAGGCTCACCAACAATGTATCAAGTAAAACAAAGAGTCTTTTTAGCCTGAGTGCCAGTCATGAAGAAATTTGCCTTGCTGCCTTCCCTGGCTGCCTAGCAGGTCTTGGTAAGGAGAGGAGTCTCAGGACTAGTGGGTAAGAAAGGCCTTCTGGCAGCCTGTTCTCCTAATTGATTAGTTCCCTGGCCTGTGCTGCCTGGCTTACCTTCTGTTGCCAGTGGGACTCTTGTTCAACTCATGGAGGGATACGCCTGCCTGGACTGCATTCTGTTGTATGTTAGGGGTTGGGAAGCATCAGGCCTAGGTTACTTTCTTGTGTTCTGCAGGGGAGTAGTGAAAGGGTGACATGCTTTGCCACTGTCTTCCTCTAGTTCTGAGGTCTCTAACCAGTTTGCCTGCTTTTTCACCGTTGGCATTTACTGTTGCTCATGAGTCTCTGGGTCAGCATGGTGCTTTTTCTGGTCTTGGCTGTATTCAGCCATACTGAGCTGCAGGTGGCTTTGCTGAGCTAGACTGAGCTGTCTCACATGTTTGGAGATCCACTGTGGCTGTGGGCTGATCCAGGATGGCCTCAATTTAGTTGTGTTCTTCTCTGTGAGCTCTCTGATCCTTCCCTGGGTTTGTCCAAGTGATGGTTGCAGGGTTCCAAGAGAGAGAGTGGAAATGCACGAGGCCTCTTGGGCCTTGACTTGGAGTTGGCAAGCTATTACTTCTGCTGCGTCATGTCTACCAAAGCAAGTCACAAGGTCAAACCAGAGTCAAGGGGAAGGGAAAGACTCCACTTCTCAGTGAGAGGAACTTCAAAGTCATATTGGTACAAGGGAGGGTAAAGAATTGAGGCCATTTTTTTGTAATCAGTTTACTTCACCTTTGTTGTTACCCATGTGGATGATTGGATTTGTCTCTTGGAATTCTGAATACCTTTAGCCTCTCTTGGGTTGATTACAGAGATGGACATCTGTGACATTTCTCCAGGGTCACAAGCAGAAAAAATTATTTTATAAACTGAGACTTTGCCAAAGTATTTTATCAGTGCAAGGAGGTTTTTGACAGATTCTCTTGGGTTTTCAAGGTATAGGATCATATTGCCAGCAAAAGGATAACTTAACTTCCTCTTTTCCTATTCGGATATACCTGCTTTTTTTTCTCTTGTGTGATTGCTCTAGCTAGAACTTCCAACGCTATGTTGAACAGGAAGGGTGTGAGTGGGCAGCCTTGTCTTGTTCTGGTTTTCAGGGAAAATGCTTCCAATTTCTGATTATTTAGCAATATGTTGGCTGTGGTTTTATTGTAGATGGCTCTTACTATTTTGAGGTATGTCCTCTCTATGCCTAAGTGTTCAAGGGTTTTTATCAAGAAGGGATGCTGGATTTTGTCAAAAGCATTTTCTGTGTCTAATGATATAATTCTGTGGTTCTTGTTTTTACATGTGTTGGTGTATTTAGTTACATTTGTGGTCTTGCAGATGTTGAACTAGCCCGGCTTCCTGAGGGTGAAGCCTACTTGGTCATGGTGCATAATTTTTGAGATGTGTTGTTGGATTCGATTTGCTAGTATCTTGTTGAGAATTTTTACATCTATGTTCATGAGGGAAATTGACCTGTAGTTCTCTTTCT
This sequence comes from Carlito syrichta, assembly GCF_000164805.1. Lineage (NCBI taxonomy): Eukaryota > Metazoa > Chordata > Mammalia > Primates > Tarsiidae > Carlito > Carlito syrichta. The sequence continues at coordinate 694,381 of NW_007255098.1, read as the reverse complement.
TTGTTGGCTCATTACCCGGTTTGGGTATCAGTGTGATGTTAGCTTCATAAAATGATTTGGAGACAGTTCTGTTTTTCTCGATTTCCTGGAATACTTTCAGTAGGATTGGTATCAGTTCCTCCTCGTATGTTTTTGTAGAATTCTGCTGGAAAGCTGTGTGGTCCAGGGTTTTTGTTGTTGTTGTTGTTTGTTTGTTTTATTTTTTGTTTTTTGGTAGGTAGTTATCTTATGACAGAGTCAGTTTCCTGGATTGTTATCGATCTATTTAGTGTCTCAGTGTCTTCTTATTTCAACTTTGGGAGGTTGTGTAATGTCAGAAAGTCCTCCATTTCATTTAGGTTTTCAAGTGTGTTTCCACATGGGTGTGCATAGTAATATCTGATAATCTTTTTTTATTTCTTCAGGTTTAGTTGTAACTTGATCTTTTGCACTTCTGATTGTGTTTATATGAGCTTTTTCTCGGTCACTCTGGCTAGGCTCTCCGTCAATTTTGTTTATCCTTTCAAAGAACCAGTTTTTTTGTTTTGATATTTTTGTCTTCTCTGTCCTGTATTTGGGCTTTTACTTTGGTGATCTAGATTCTTTTGCTGAAGTTAGGGTTTTGGTGATCTTGCCTTTCTATCTCCCTTAGGTGATTTGTTAGACTGTTAACTTGTGATTTTTCTATTTTCTTGATGTGTATGCATAGAAATATAAATTCCTCTCTTAGTACAGCTTTCATGGTATCCCAGAAGTTTTGGTAAGATATGTCTTTGTTTTCATTTGTTTCCAGGAATCTTAATTTCCATTTTGATTTCTGTGCTGACCCACGAGTTATTCATTATCATGCTGCTTACTGTCCTTGTCTTTGTGTGTTTTAGGGGAATCTCATTGGTGGTGATATTTATTTTTATTCCACTGTGGTCTGAGAAGATGCATGGCAGTATTTCAATTTTAAGAAATTTGCTTATGCTTGATTTGTGGCCAAGGATGTGGTTGATCTTGGAGTACCCTCCATGTGATGATGAATAGGATATATATTCTGTGGTTGTTGGGTGAAGTGTTTTGTAGACATCTGTTAAATCCATTTGGTCAAGTGTCAAGTTGAGGTTCTAGATCTCCTTGTTGACTTTTTTTCCCTTGATGATCTATCTAGGGTTGTTAGTGGGGTATTGAAATCCTTGGCTATGATATTATAATAGTCAATATCTTTTTTTAGTTTTCCTAGTAGTTGCTTTATAAAAGTTGGTGCTCCTGTGTTGGGTGCATATATGTTTAGGATGAATATTTATTGTTGATGGATTGAACCTTTTATAATTATGAAGTGTCCCTCTCTATCTTTTTAAATTTTTGATAGCTTGGATGTTTTGTCTGATATTACATGAGTCCTACCTTCTTTTGTGTTCTGTTCACCTGAAAGTTTGTCTTCCATCATCTAAATTTGATTCTTTGGGTGTCCTTTGTAGCAAAATGCATCTCCTGGAGGCAGAATACTATTGAGGGCTTTTTTGTTTGTTTTTCCACTTTGCCATTCTGTATCTTTTCAGTGGCGCATTTAGTCCATTGATATTCAGGTTGATTATTGAAATGTGAGAGTTTGTCCCTGTCATGAGGTTCTTATAAACCTGTTTTGTTTTATTTTAGCTTCTGTGTTGATATATGTGTGTGTTTTCAATTTTGCATTTGTGAAGTGTGTTGTGTTGATTCTTTGTTTTCCTGCATTCTTGGGAAGTGCATGTTTTTTTTGTTGTTGTTGTTTTGTCTTTCGTTTTCTGTGCTTAATACCTTCTTGAGCATCTCTTGTAGAGCTGGTCTGAAAACAGCATCATCTTCTAGGGATTGGATGTCTGGGAAGGATTTTAATTCTCCATTGCTAATGAAGCTAAGTTTGACTGGGTAGGAAATTGTTGGTTGAAATTCTTTGTCTTTGAGGACTTTGAAAATTGGACTCCAGTCCCTTCTAACTTGTAGTGTTTCTGCTGATAAGTCTGCTGCTATTCTGATTGGTCTTCCCTAGTATGTAGTCTGACTTTTCTCTCTCACTGCCTTTACGATGTTTTTTATACCTTCTTTGTGTAGGTGAATTACTATGTGTCTAGGGTTGGTCTTCTCATTTGATGTCTTGCAGGGGTTCTCTGAATCTCTTGTGTTTGGATAGTCACATCTCTGGTGAGATGAGGAAGTTTTCTTGGATAACCTCCTGGAATTCTTGTTCCAAGGTATTCTCTTTTTTCCTTTCTTCTTCTGGGATACTGATCAGACATAAATGTGGCCTTTTGATGTAACTGCATATCTCTTGGAGGCTTTGTTCTTTCTGAGTTTTCTTTCTAAGTTTTTAACAGAGCAGGTTAATTCCATGTTTTGGCATTCAAGTTTTGAGATTCTTCTGCTTGCTTAATTCTGCTTTCCATTCTTGTCATTTTGTTACTTATTTCCTGGATGAAGTTTTTTATGACCAAAATCTCTGTTACAAGTTCTTTCAGTGTTGCATCTTGTCTTTCTTGAGTAGTATTCACTCTTTCCACCCATTCTCTAATCCCTGTTGTATTCTGGGGTCAATTATCGGTTATTTCCATTTTGGGGGGCTCTAAGGTCTGATTTTTTGGGTGTTGTCTCTTTAGTACTCTGGGAAATTCCTGTGTTCTTCTGTTGATTTTTCCTCATTTGTGACAGATATCTTTTTTCCTCTTTAATCCCATTATTCAGTGGTAGTGGGTGAGGTTTTTATTTCTGTTGTTTACTCAGCCCTCTATTCTTTCCTGATCAGAGTCTCCAAATTTGTTCTGTTTTTAAACAGGGATGGGATGCTTTTTGTTTCTTGTAGTTTTGAGAATTGAATAAGGTGGAAGATGGAGAGATAGGATTTAGAAATGACTTGCAAGTTACAATATTCACTAGCTGGGGTATGGGACCCCTGAGACCCACCCTCACCACCAATTTATATGATGATACAATGGGTACGTATATGTACCTTTTGAGTCCAAGATAAATTAACAGTAATGAGGAAAACTGAGAAAAGTAGAATGAAATAGAACATACAAAAATAATGAAAAATTTAAAAATACACAGAAAAACAAGAACAAAAAACCAAAAAAAGATAAACAGAAAACAAAAGAAACAGGAAAAAACTCAAAAAACCCCCAAAAAACAAGAAAACGGAACACACACACACAAAACAAACAATGAAAGGGGAAGAAGAGAAAAAGGGGGGATGCACATCAAACCCTCACATACACACTAAACCAAAACAGAGGAAAACAAACCAAAAATGGGGGGATGTGACTCTATCCCTCACACACACATTCACGCACACACTAAACCAAAACAAAAGAACAGCTGGGCTTGGTGGCTCAGCCTGTAATTCTGCGCCTTTGGGAGGCTGAGGTGAGTGAACTGCCTGAGCCCGCGGGTTCGAGACCTGCCTGGGCAGCGAGACCTCATCTCTACAATAAATCAAAAAATCAGCCGGACCTGGTAATGCATGCTTGTAATTCCGGCAACTCGGAAGGCTGAGGAGGAAGGATCGCCGGAGCCCAGCAGGTCGAGGCTGTGGTGGCCGGGAGCAGCCACTGCACTCCAGTCTGGGCGACAGAGTGAGACTCCAACTCAAAACAAATAAACAAACAAACAAACAACAACAAAAGAACAGAACAAAAACAAAAAAAGAGGAGGTATGCAAATCAAACCCTCAAACACACATTCACATACACACTAAACAAAAAATAAAAAGAAACTAAAAAATATAAAAGGAGGAAATGCACATCAAACCCTCACACACACACTCACATGCACACACTGAACCAAACCAAAAGAAGAATGAAAAACAGAAACAAAAAAAAAGGAGGGGAATGCAAATCAAACCCTCACACACACAACACATTCACACACACAAACCCACACACATACACACACACTTGCACACACACTAAACTAAAGCAAAGGAAAAATGAAAAAGAAAATAATTTTTTAAAAAATTCTGGGCACTAACCATCCTCTTGTGACAAGTTATATAATTATCCCTCTCTTGGGTCTCACAGGTAAGCCCATCTGCCATCTCCTGCCAGGCTATAGGTGCCTTCACAATCTACCTGGTATGAGGCTCAGGAAGGGAGGCGGGGGACAGTGGGCATGAGAGGGGTGTCAGTCCTCCCCTCCTGCTCTCCTAAGGTTAGGGGACCCCCTCCGATGGGGAGATGCAGAATTGTCTCCTCCAAGGTGCTGGCGGTTTTCAGAGCACTCCTGCCTTCCAGACTCCACCCTGAGAGGGCTCATCCCTCTTGGTTGTGCCCCAGCCATATGGGCCTGACATTCAGAGGATTGGTGGGGAGGAGGGGGTTGGATAAGCCCAGGACTCACTGCTGGTCTCTTGAGGGGTCTTCCTTGTCCTTTTCTGGGCACCTTTTGCCCTGAGGATGAGTCCAAGTAGGGGGTAGGGGGCCTGGACTCTTCATTCATCCTGCCCCTCCAAAGTTTGTGCTTTCTGGATATTCCTTCTGGGTCACAATCAGCCCTAGAGTGGTTAATCTGTCAGTCACAGAGAGCAGGTCTGTTGCTCCATGGTGAGCAAGCTGAAGTACTTCCCTGCCCGGTTTTCAAGATGGTGGTGGAGTGCCTGTTTCATCTTCTCCAGTGGGACTCTGCCTCTGACTCCCTCACTGCGCTCCCTCTGCGACCCTTGCTGCCAGTGTCTGGCCTGGGACCGTGGTGGTTGGGCAATCTGGCAATGGCAGTCACTCCCGTAGCTTCTTCCTGGGAATGACTTTGTTGATTTTAGAAAACGGCTCTCAGCTTTTGCTCCCCAGGAAGTGCTAGGGTCGAAGCAGAGCAGCTGTGGCACCAACCACTTGGCTAGGAGATCCCTGGCTGCTTGCTCTTGAGTCCCTACTCAGTCCAGACACTCACACACCCACTTACACACAGACACGCACAAAAATTCGTCCATGCACTCATCACTCACACAGGGACTCATACAGTCCTACTGGCTCCACTGCCATCTTCCCCCAATGTTTTTAAAAGCTCTGTATTATGATTCTGACTACTCTGTGTACTATATATAAATGATAGAGTATTTCTCTTTCTGTGACTGTCATTTCACTTAGCATAATGTCCTCAAGATTAATTTGTATTATAACATATGTCAGAATTTCCTTTCCTCCTCCCTCCCTCACTCCTTCCTTTCTTCCTTTTGTTCTTGCCTTCTTGCTTTCTTTCTTTTCTGCCTTCCTGTCTTTTTTGTTTTGTTTTTGTTAAAGACAGGGTCTCACTATGTAGCCTAGGCTGTAGTGCAGTGGCAGCATGATCACAGTTCTCTGTTGCCTTAAACTCCTGGGTCGAAGAGATCCTCCTGCCTCAACCTCCTGTGTAGCTGGGAATATAGGCATGCACCACCATGATTAATTTTTTTTTTTTTTTTGAGACAGGGTCTTGCTATATTGCCCAGTCTAGTTTCAAAGTCCTGGAATCAAAAAATCCTCCCACCTCCATCTCCTGAATAGTTTCCTTTTTTTCTAAGATTGATAAAGAGGGACTTGCTTCTATTATTTAGCTATTTGTTTTCTATATGCCTATAGCTTTTTTGTCCCTCATTTCTGGCATTACTGTCTTCTTTTGTGTTTAGTTGATTTTTATAGTGAAATATTTAAACTTTTCTCTTTTCTTTTGTTTATATTCCATATCTGTTTTCTTTGTAGCTGCCATGCAGATTACATTTAGTATCCTAAAGTTATACACTCTAATTTGGAGTTATACCAGCTAAACTTCCACATTATACAAAAACACTGTCCCTTTATATCTTCATCCCCACTTTTTTCAGTTGTTGATGTTATAAAATCACAGGTTTATAATACTGAGTGTTGTGTCACAGAAACAAGCAACTGGGTACCATGTGTTCTCACTCATAAGTGAATCTTGAACAATTATCGTAATACTGTAAGAAAAGAATTGGCAGTTGCAGGAGACTGCCAGAGATGGAGGGGAGGCGCAATTGGCAGTAGTGGGAATCTGCCAGGTGTGTGGGGACACACCTCATCCACAAGGGCACCTGCATAATGAACATTTGTATACCTAACCCTGAATTGTAGCCCACATCTTTAAAATAAAATATTAAAAGAGAATAACATAAAATAAAATCACAGCTTTATACATGGTGGTCCAAAAACATAAATGATGTAGAAGTCAAAATGTACACATCTCTATAATAACATTTTAAAAAGAAAACAAAATATAGAGTTTCAAACCAAAGTTTCTATAGTATTAGCTTTTAGGCTAATAATTGTTTTTAAAAAATGTATTAGCATCAGTGAATGTGAAGATAGGACAAAGTTAGTGATTGAGTCACAGGAACAGAAAGAAAAAAGACTGAAGAAAAGTGAACAGAGCATAAGGGACTTCTGGGACATGATCTGCCCTATCTTCACATTCACTGATTCTATCTTTTGCCTGTTTCTATCTGTTTTTGAACTCTGCTAATGAATTTTTCACTTGCCATACTTTTCAGCTCCAGAAGTTCCTTTTTTTTTTTTTTTCAGGGTTTCTGTCTTTTTATTAGTATTTCCATTTTGTTCAAACATTGATTTCTTGGCTTTCTCCAATCTTTCTTTAATTATTTGAGCATCTTTAAGACAGTTGTTTTAAATTCTTTGTCTAGTAGATTTGCCATCAGGTCTTTTACTGTTGTTTCATTTTTTTCCCTTTAAATAGACCATACTTTTTTGTTTCTTTGTATGCCTTTTGTTGTTGTTAAAAACTGGCTTTTACAGTCTTTATGCAAGTTACCCCAGAAACACGTGCACAGCTGCCAGCTATGGTCCCGAGAGTACAGGATAGGTAGCATCTATTGTGCTAAAAGCTGAAATGGACCAGAATTAATGGCAATTTACTGTATAAGCCTTCTCCGGGATGTTGCAGGCCTCTAGTAGCCTCCAGAGTTCCCAAATAGTTATATTGGACAGATTCTTCCTGTAGAATTTTTGTCTAGGTAAAGATACAGATTCTTGGTGCTTCCTACTCTGCCATCTTCTCAGAATCATCCTCTGTATCACTTTTAAAAAATAAGCTAAAAAATAGCTATAGAATTTGAAGGGTTTTTTTTAAGGTTTTATGGTTTCTTCTAAATGCTACTTTTTATCTTTTTTTTAGTTAATTAAATTAGTATTAGTATCCAGATAACTCTAATTCTCCAAATTTGATAAACCATAATAAAACCATGTCTAAATAGGGTTGTTTAATTATCAAGCTGAGGTTTGCTTCTGTGAGGAAAATCTGTTACTTCTGTGGTAGGTTCTTTGTGGGTCTGACAGCTGAGGACTTGTGAAGGATGGGCAGTGCTGGGCAGCAGCAAGATCAGCTTCTCAGGAGGCCTGGTCATACTCCTGTTCCGAGAGAAAATCACCCTCACAAAGATGTAACCAGCCACTTTGGAATTATTTGGGTCATTGTTCTGAATATGTTTGTTTTCAGTAAGTTTAGGTTGAAGAGAGATTTGGAAGTGTTCAGCGTATCGATTTTTATGAGCTCCTAATAGTCTCCACTGTTTTTGCCTGTGATAGACCTTCTTGGTTTCTGATAAGGTGGACCATTTGTAATTGCCATTTTGTAGGTCAAAAGCAATTGAATATTGGCCACTGCATAGGGTGCATCCTTTGTATTTTACCCAAAGCAGTTTGTGGTTTTGCCTTGGGTTGGCATATGTTTGTTCTGGTCATGCGTGCTGGTGTTTTTAGAGTAGTTTCAACCTTCTATAACATTTAAAATGTATTAGTACCTCTCTAAATGAAGTAATTATTTGATGAATATCTTTGACTCTACGTCCTCACCACTTGTTTGATATTGCACAGATTTCTAAGCAAGGGACTCTTCCCCCAGTCCCTGTTTGTTATACTAATCATATATAATGCGTTTCCCACCCTGTGTTGTCCACACTTTTCTTCCTTCTTCAACCTACTGTGCATCAGGACAAGTGAGTCATGAGTATGATAGTAAGTCACAGTAATATGCACTCAGCTGTTTGTTGAATGAACAACATACATTAGAGTTCATGAATGAATGAATGAGTAGTATTTGCTTTGGAGGAATTCCTGTCTTCAGGAGAGAGAAATTTGTGAACAGTTTCAGTTCAGTGTGCAAAGGATGACGATAGATGTATATGCAAAGTGCTTTGGAATCACTGCAGAGGCATTTGCTTTTCATTTGCACTGTACCCACATTCTGCTTCCCAATTATCCCTGAAAAGATATTCTGTCAGATTTATGTCTGGACCATTTAAGGCCTCTATTACTATCACCTGAACAAATTATGCAGGTTTCTCGATCATATTTGGTTTTTCCACCTTAATATAATGAACCCAATCAGATCCTATTGTTGGTTAATGTTATTTTGAATGTTGGCTTTCCTCATCCATCAGGTTTGTTGTGAGACTTAAATGAAAACAATATGTGAATGTGTATAAACCACTATGCAAATGGCATGCATGTTAAGCAGTTACTATATGTGATAGTTGTTAATCATTGTCCATAGTAAATGACCTGAAAAACAGCCACTAGGAAAAAGAAGATATTTTGCTAATTTTTCTTCTGGAAGAAATAAATAAATAAAGCAGATACCTAAAATGTGTGCCGATAAAATAGTTTCCTGGACAAGAATGAATCTAGAAAGGACGTTTAGCAGAAATTGACCTTGCTTTTGTTACAGTGACCTGAGAGTGTCAGGTAGTAGTCTTGTATAAACCACCATATAGTGAAACTTCTCAAAATCTCCATGGTAACATGCAGAGAACTGTATCACAGAGAGCTTTGTATACCTGCGTGGACTCTGATCCTGCTAGAGAGACCTGTTTTCATTCCCCACACACTAGTGGCTCATTTTCATCTCTGTGCTTTCCCCGTGCCTCAGATACCTGCTTCCTCACTACTAATCATGGTGATATTTTCCTCTAAAATATATTTCATGACTCTAACTCTTTCTGGTTTTACTCTCTACCCCTTTGGCACTTAAATAAGATGAGATGAGATAAAGGTGTCACTGTAAGACTGCAAACTGTATTATGATAAAGACACTTGAGACATAAAATGAATGTTTTAACTGCAGACCTGAACAAAACACAAGTTTGATCTTCAAGCAACTTTTGTCTCACCCTTTGGATTCAGATTTCTATGCACTAATTTGCTCTTATTAGTATGCTGCTTAATAGATATTCCTAAGCCTTTTTACAAATAGTATAATGTTTGAATAAGACTTTATGGCTGTCAAAGTGTTTACTCATATAATCCGGTTTGATCCTCACCTTGTGATATAGTCAGGGCAGGTAGTGTGGCTGTCATTTTACAGATGAGAAAACATCTGATGTGAATTAACCAACCAGTATGGTGGCTCATAGCTACCAGAACGATATTTAGCCTTGAACCCAGAGTGAGTAGTCAAAGATTTTTGATTGACCACCAGTTTACAACTTTCCATGCCACATCACAATGTACATTTATAGACTTTTTTTCCAGTAATTATTGTAAGCTTAGGTACTTTACAGATGTTCGTTCTTAAGATATTACTAAAACTTGTAAAAGCAATTACAAAAGGTGATGGGTTCTTTTTTTTTTTATCCCCTAATTCTCAGCAGAAGCTCCAGTTTTATGCTGAGAAAGCATCAACAGGGAATGATGGACATTGTGATTTGTTAGCTGACATTTCCTAACGTGATTTTATTTTACTTAAGCAGCTTGAAGTTTTTATTGATTACTCTTTCATCTTCCTTTCAGGCAAAGTAAACACTTTTGGGTCATAAAAATCAAGTAGTGCAATGCATTTTCCATGCCATTATGTCTACCGTCTTGGTAGCAACCAGTAGTATCCACAATGGAAGGCTTCCTACCTCCAAGCCAATTTTCGTTTTCTCCTTAACAGAGTGTAATCTGAAGCTGGAATTTTCTTTACTAATATTAGTCCACATTTTAACCGCATTTTTCTAAAGAATACATGTCAGCGTGAAAAAGCAAGGTGATATTATATTTTAGAAAATGCCCTCGTGGCTTATATTTTAAAAGGAATGCTTTTGTTAAATGTTTTGGCTTTGAACAAAAAGGCTCCTTGAGAAACCCTATTTCCCATTGCATGATTTCTTAACTGGCTGGGTTAAAGTTCATGTTCTTTATCTTTTTATATCTGACAAATATACTCAGTGAATGTTTTTGTTTCATCTAACAGTTATTTCCTTAGAACTGAGCAGACTGCTTGCATGTGTCTCTATTTATGCATTGACAACATGAGTGTATGTTTTATATTTCAATATAGTGAAACACTTTACATATGCTTCTAGTAGGTTGACACATATTTAAATCAAATAAGAATCTACCATGATCCATAAACTAAAATATATTTAATCTTAACAGAGTAGGCTTGGCAGAATGGCTGACTTTAAACATAAGCTTAAACAAAATGATGAGTTCATAATTATTTAATGTAAACTGAATAAGGTTGAAGGGCCCTGTGGGGTCGATTTCAAAGTGCTTCAGTGATTACACATTATAGACCGCCTTTCCAGTAAAACACTATTCAGGTGGGAGACTAGCTGGCAGCACTATAAAGTACCTAAATGGTTTCAGACTAAAAAATCTGTTAGTTTTGTAGGTTTAACATCCTTGACACTTAATAGGATTTGAAATTCCATTGTAGCAGCAGCTTTTATTGCATGACACTTTAATTGAATGCCTTAGAGTAAAATGAAATTAACAAAGACAGTATTAAATTATGGATGTTCCTTTTTTATCATTTGGCTAAGAATTCTGCAGTTTCTTTTCTAATTATTTTATTTTAAATCGATTGATATGAAAAAATAAACATACTATCTTTAGGACTAGGTATGCCATCTGGTTCAAGAAATTCTGAATAGAATGTGTATGTAGTTGAAGTTGGCCAAGTTGTCTCTCCTAAGCTTCAGAAAGCAATTACATTAGTGCTAGAGTAGTTTAAAAATGACCTGCAATAAATTCTCATTCTTGAGTGGGTAAGGGTCAGGCAGCTCTGTCTTCTATGTTGTAGCTACCAGAATTACAAATTATTGTAAAGACAGATGGGAGACACTACCAGTAGTTGATTTTTGTTTGTAAAGTCATGCTCTTTTAGTGTGACAAAAATCAGTGATCTATATGTTTTAAAATCAAGGACAAAGTTAGGCAAATCTGACCTGTTTATATTTAAATGCCATGAGTAGAAAACAGTTTTTGTATTTGGATATTGGTGATCTTGCTATTATGTCTCTTTTCCTCTAATGTTATTTAAATTTAAGAGAATTTGCAACTGAGTAAAAAAATCTTGAAAAAAATATGTAAGTAAGAAGATAAGAGTGACATCTGCAAGATGGTGGAAGTGGTAGGCTCTATCTTCCCACCCCTAGAAAGTTCAACTAGCAGCTATTCATATACTTGAACACCCTTTTGAAAATCCTAATACTTGGAAGCAAACCCCCCACATGGTCCATAAAACTGAATGAAATCTGAACTATAAGGGTAAAAATATGATCTCCCTCTGACTGTACTGCACCGCCTCCCCCAAGTTGGCACAGTGCCAGACCAAGAGGATTTCCCTGGGGATACAGTTTCTACATGGGGAAAAGAGAACCAGAGGCAGTAAATCAGTGTCCCTAAAATTCCAAGACACTTCCTAGCCCACTCTGGTCTCACCTTACAGGGAACACTAGGAGGAATGGCATGGTTAGAGCACCCAGGATCAGGTAGAAACAAAGAAATGAGGCAGAGATCACAGTGACTAGTGCATGGAACTTGATTGATAACTCTGTGTTTCTGCCAGTTGTGGTTCCTAATTGCAGAAACCAGCGAACCTCATCGCCCACTTGCAAACCTGAGCTGTTTGCCTTCAGAAGTATAATGGGAATTTCAACCTAGCTTGCATTCCTAGAATGCTAGTCTCCCCACCTAGTTTCAGAGTTCACCTCAATGATCCCGCACTGGCAGGGAGACATCCACCTCCTCCCATTTTGGAGAAGGACCTAGACCAGCTTAATCCAGAAAGTCAAGCAGTTGCTCCACTCAGTTAAGAAGCCCAGCCAATAATGATGCTCTGGTGGAGATTTTTACCTTCTTGCAGTTTGGAAAAATGTAGGGTCTAGTCTCACTTGATCTGAGAAGTCAAATAGCATTTCTACTCAATCAAAAAGCCTTCCCAATGACCCTGTCCAGGCTGGGAGACTGCCACCTCCACAGATCAAATACATGAAGAGGATAGACTGGATTGACCTGGGAATTCAAGCAGCAGATTCTCTCAGCCAAAAGCTTGCCTCATAACTCCACCCTGACAGGGAGGCAGTCTTCAATCATGAATTTTTAAGGACCATCTAGCCGCTGATTCTTCTGGTCCTGGGTAGCAACTTTGCCTAAATCTCAGAGCCCAGGCTGAGCCCTGCTCAAGTAGAAATCCCAAATAGTGGAATTGCCTGGTAAAGAATATGTCTTGTTACCAACCTAATCAGAAACCATTGTGGTATCCAACCAACAGAACTACATAACAGCACAGCACAGCCAGTGGTTTCATTGGACAGCAGAATCCAGCCAGCAACCCCACGTCAAATCAGAGCAAAGGCAACCACCTGGCCAACTTGAGGATATACAACAAGCTCTCCCTACTCAGAATTGTCACCAGTTTTCTCTTCCAGAATCACAGGCTAGTCTAGGTAGTGAAGATATATTCCTTCCAAAGAATATCTGTAAAGGCCAGAAAAGGATTGTCTCCTCAAATGTGCAGACAACGTAAGGATTACAAAGAATCAAGAAATCATGACTCCAAAGGAAACCAATAAAGCTCTAATAGTGTACCTCAAAGAAATGGGGATATATGAAATGAGTGATTTTAAAAAACTTCAGAATAATACTCATAAACAGGTTTGATGAACTACAGGAATACATGGATAGAAAATTTAATGAAATTTGAAAAACAATACACAAAAAAGAAAGAAGTTTGACTAAGAAATAGAAATCATAGAAAAGAACCAGATAGAAATCTTAGAGATGAAGAATACAATAGCTGAGTTGAAAAATTCAATAGGAATCTTCAACAGCAGACTCTATCAAGCAAAAGAAAGATTCAATGAGCTGGAAGAAAAAACACTAAAAATTATGCAGTCAAAGGTGCAAAATGACAAAAGAATGATAAAAAAGGAAGAGAGCTTATGAGAGTTATGCAACTCCATCAAGAGATCATATCTTTTCACAATAAGAGGTTAAGAAGAAGAACAAAGAGCAAAAGGGCCAGAAAACATATTTAAAGAAATAATAGCTAAAAATATACCTAATCTGGGGATAGATGCTAACCCCCAGGTACAAGAAGCAGAGGTCCTCAATTGAATTCAACTTATAGAGGCATATAATATTCAAACAAAAAGAATCAAAGGTTAAAAAAATTTTTGAAAGCAAATAAGAAACACATTGTGTACAAACGAGTGCCAATGCTACTATCAGTGGATTTCTCAGCAGAACGCAAGATAGAATGAGAGGATATATTTAAAGTGTTGAATTTATATTTATGTATTATAATAAGTGTTCAATATCTTATGTAAGAGTATCATATTGCTTGTGACAATCCCAGGAAAAGATTAACATAGAAAATTTGAAGATAATGTGTACCCTTTCACACCATTATAAGGTTAAAAAATTGTTAAGTTGAACTATGGTAAGTCAGGGATCATCTGTACTTTCAAAATCTTTTTACACACCCAGCATCACCCTGATAGCAAAGCCAGACAAGGATATTAGAAGAAAGAAAGTTAAAGGTCAATATTCTTGATGAACATAGATAGAAAATTATTCAGTGAAAAACAAGCAAACTGAATTCAGCAACACATTAAAAGGATCATTCACCATGATCAAGTGGGATTTATTTTTGTGCATTATCTTCTACATAGAAAACTCTACAGATTCCACCCCAAAATGGGTAGAACTAATAAATGAATACAGTAGAGTTTCAGGACAAAAAGTAACACACAAAAGTCAGTAGCATTTCTACATATGAATGACAAATTATTCAAAAAAAGAAATCAAGAGAACAATTTCATAGTTCAACATACACAAAACAATAACTGTGATACATCATATTAAGGGAATGAAGGACAAAAACCATGCAATTATCTCATTAGATGCAGAAAAAGCATTTGATAAAAAGTCAACATTACTTCTATGACAAAACTTTCACCAAATTAGTTATAGAAGTAATATACCTCAACACAATAAAAGCCATATGTGAGAAGCCCACAACCAAGATTATACTCAACAGTGAAAATTAAAAAGCCTTTCTTCTAAGATCTGGAACAAAGCAAGTGTGCTTACTCTTACCATTTCATTTCAGCATAGTATTAGAAACTCTTGCCAGAGCAATTGGGCAAGTGAAAGAAGTAAAAGACTTCCAAATAGGAAAAGAAGAAGTGGCATTGTCATTGTTTGATGATGGCATTATCTTCTACATAGAAAACTCTACAGATTCCACCCCAAAATGGGTAGAACTAATAAATGAATACAGTAGAGTTTCAGGACAAAAAGTAACACACAAAAGTCAGTAGCATTTCTACATATGAATGACAAATTATTCAAAAAAAGAAATCAAGAGAACAATTTCATTTATAATAGCTACCAAAAACAAAACAAAGAACCTTAGGAATAAATTTAACCAATGGAGTAAAAGACCTCTACAGAAAAAACTATAAAATGTTGATGAAAGAAGTTGAAGAAGACCCAATAAATGGAAAGATATTCTATGGTCATGGATGATAAGAATTAATATTATTAAGATGTCCATTATTCCCAAAGTGATCTGCAAATTCAATACAATTCCTATCAAAATTTCAAAATCATTTTTATAAGAATAGAAAAGCAATTCTAAAATTTGCATGGAGCCACTAACACTCCCAAATAACTAAGGCAGTTATGAGCAAAACTGGAGGTATAATGCTACCTGATTTCAAACTGTACTACAAAGCTACAATTAAAGCAATATGGGATAACAAAAAATAAAAGACATGTCGACCAATGGAACAGAACAGAGAGCCCAGAAATGAATCCATATATATACGTCTAGTTGATATACGTCTAGCTGATTTTCAACAAAGGTGACAGGAATATGCAATGGGAAAAGGATAGTCTCTCCAATAAATGGTATTGCGAAAACTGTATGTCAAAACACAAAGAAATAAAATTGGACCCTTATCTCACACTGTATACAAAAACCAACTCAAAATGGGTTGAAGACTTAAATATAAGACCAGAAACTATAAAACAACTATAAAAAAAATAAGGGAAAAACTACATGACATTAGTTTGGGCAATGATTTTGGGGGATTTGACCTCAAAACCACAGGCAACAAAAGCAAAAATGGACAAATAGGATTATATCAGACTAAAGTACTCTGCACAACAAACACTTATGGGTATTTACCCACAAGATTTGAAATCATTTTAAGAGTTGTCTGCACTCACATGTCCATTGCAGTACTACTTATAATAACCAATTTATGTAATCAGCCTAAGGGTCCATCAACAGATAAATCAATCCAAAAAACATTATATAATATATAAAGAATGGCGTATATACATACTGGAATATCGTTCATTCTTAAGAATGAAGGATTTGCAACCACATGGATGGAATCAGAGAACATTACGCTAAGTGAAATAAACCAGACACAGAAAGACAAATATCACACGATCTCATGCATATGTGGAATCTAAAACAATTGAACTCATAGCAGCAGAGAGTAGAATGGTGGTAACTGAGACTGGAGGGTAGCAGGAAGAGAAATGATGGTCAAAGAGTACAAAGTCTCAGATGGGAGGAATACTTTGTATTTTTAGTTCTATTGCTGGTCATGGTGAATATAATTAATGATAAAGTATTGTACATTGAAAAATTACAGCCGGGCTCGGTGGCTCAACCTGTAATCCCGCGCCTTTGGGAGGCTGAGGCGAGTGGATTGCCTGAGCCCGCGGGTTCGAGACCCGCCTGGGCAGCGAGACCTCATCTCTACAATAAATCAAAAAATCAGCTGGATGTCGTAGCACATACCTGTAATTCCAGCTACTTGGAAGGCTGAGGTGGAAAGATCGCCGGAGCCTGGCAGGTCGAGGCTGCGGTGGCCGGGGGCGGCCACTGCACTCCAGTCTGGGCGACAGAGTGAGACTCTAACTCAAAAAAAAGAAAAAGAAAAAGAAAAATAACTAAGAGAGTAAATTTCAGATGTTCTCACAAAAAAGTTAATTATTTGAGGTGATGAATATGTCAACTAGCTTGATTTAATTATTTCACATTGTATTCATAAATCATAGCATCACTTTATATTGCATAAATGTATACAATTATAAATTGTCAATTTATAATAACTTTCCCCAAAAAAGATTTTTTTAAAAAGTGGAGGCCAGTCTGCTTTAAAAATGTGAAAACAGACGAGAAGATATAAGAAAACATTAAAAGCTAAAAAATTATTTCCCTAACAGATTCTTGGTGTGAATGCTTTATAAGTAGAGGGAAAGGAGGAAATAAATAGAACATATTTGGGACATTGACCAATAAGTTTGGGCATTTAATTTGAAAAATACAATTGCCCATGATCACAAGATGTCTAAGCTTGAAGTCTGAAGAATGTGAGAAAAGAGAAATGTCCCAAGCATTACAATTCAGATCTTGGTATTGATAGTTGCATCTGCTGTCTGCCACATCACTGTCAAGCTAAACAGCTGTGCATTTATCTTATTTCTCTATGCAAAACTGAGATACATATTCCTTGAGCATATATGGTATTTATTTCAAAATACATGGTTTCAGTGAACTGCGTACTACATTAGGTCACAGACCCTGCTATCCAGATTTGTCAAATAATACAGTCATGCACATATAGGTAACACGAATGTGGTCTCTTTCTAACTAAGAACAGCTGATATTGTAGTCAAGCACAGAGAGGGAAGAATTGTTTTCTTAAGTGTTCCTTGTTTGTTTTTCACTTTCTTCTGAGTTCTGTCTGTCAGTCTCTCTAATTTACTCTCTCCCTTCTTCCTTCCCTCCTTCTTGTGAACAGTATTCATATGCAGGACAGAAGTATGACCAGGCTGGCTTAAAGCACAGTCCTCTTATAGCTGTTATCTTTGTGCACGATCAATAATCTGTGTTTTCCACTTAAGCATAGCTTTCTAGTGAATGCCAACTCTAGAACAGAAAAATAAGTTACATTGATGGAAGTATACCTCCTACGGGGCACTTCATAGCTTTTCTCCTCTTCCTTTCCTAAAAACAGGGAGTTTTGCATTCAGGATCTGAAATTCTAGCCTAGTGTCAGTCATGCATGTAAAACACGTAAGGAGAGAAGCTTATAGTTAATGCTCTTATAAGCCTCTCCATGTTCAAGAGTACAGATAAAAATTCAGGGAAAACCATTGGATGACTTCTGATTAATAAAGTTATTTATATGTCTCAGTGGATGGACTGAAATATAGTACAGACTATTTGCCCTGAATTTTTATACAGTGAATACATTCCCTGGTCTTTCTCTATCTGATGAAATGAATTTTTGTGTTAGGGCTGAAGAAAGAGAAGTAGTATACTTTAACTGTTAACTGTTCCTTTACAGCATTCTCTTCTTTTTTAAAACAAAGTTTTGAGAATGCACATGGGTTATTCTATTCTGCAGCTGGCACCCTGGGACTACCTCTGGCTCTTCCTGTTCCCCAGTACCCCCATAACAGCAATATTACTGGAACTCTACATCATCTTTTTAAAATATCAGTGTAAATAGAAGAAATACCATATAAACATTGTACTCCCCTTTGCTCAAACCACACTGATAGATGTAAACATCTCTTTTCATACACTTTAGTGGTGATCGATATAAACATTGTTTTTGTTTTCAGGTTACAAATAGGAAATGAGACTTGACAATGTATTCTTTTTCATTAAAATTCTTTACTCCAGAAGAGACTTGCGATTGAAATCACACACACACACACACACAAAGAAAAGAAAAAAATCCCATAGGAAAAAGTTTTCTGCAGTAGAATATTGCCCTTTATCTTCTTTCTTCTTTTTTCCCCACTTAATTTTAATTATCTGGCATCATTTGAATGATAATTATAATTGACAAAATTATTTTTTCTGTACATAAGCATCTAAATTGTGATTAATTCAGGAAAGCACAAAGAAAACACTTATTCCATTTGCAGAAAGGCAAAGGTGATAGAACGCAACATAGTGAAAATGGGCACACTGGAGACTTGTGCAAACCCTTTGTACCTCCGGCTCTAGCTGGCTCAAAGAGCATCTTCTTACCCTAGAGAAAAGCCTATGTAAGAAGAAGTTATTACCTGTAGAAACTGGTATTGGTACAAAAATCTCTTCTTTTTCCCTCAATTTCTCTATCTCAAAGATTCCTGAAGTACCTTTTTATAAATAATAAGTATCTTTACTCTCAAAGATGATTCCTTTTTGTTTTTTCCATCTGGCCTGAGTCCTAGCTGTCCTTTCCTTATAGAGTACTGGCCAGTTCACCATAATACAGTTAACTCAGAGATGAGCTCTTAAAACCCCTCTGAAGTTGACCTGTGTGGCAGAAGTGTAACAAGTCTGCTCTCTCTGCTGTCCCTTATGCGTTCAGTAGCTTTGTGAAGTACTGCATAAAAGCATTTTTAAATGTAAGAGGTTTGTCGTTGGGGACCTTCTACCTCAGGACTACTGGAGATTTGTTGCTGTCAGTGTCACATGCAGATGGCACAAAAACCACTCTTAGTAGGCTGAGGAGAAAGGAGTTGAATATGAGAGTTAGATTCCTACAGAGCCATCAGAAGGGCTAGAGGGGCAGGCTCTGGCCTGAACGTGGGAATGTCTCTCAGAATAATGCCAACAAGCGAGTGTACTCTAGGGAGCGGACAATCTCAAAGCTGTGGCCCCAACCTAGCCCTAGGACCTCACTCCCTCTGCTGAGATCAGAAGCCGGATGCCAGCTCTGCCTTTGTAGGCTCCAGGAGAGAGCACTCAGGTGCCAGCATCTCCAGCCGTATACTCCACTTCTTGATATTCATGATGTGGCCACAGTCACCGACACCAAATAACCTTATGTCTGTGCTTGTCAGAAGAAGCATGAACTTTCCTCACCATCACCTGCAGCAGTGCAAGTCGTCAATGTGCGACTCACTGCAAGGAAATTTGAGAAATGTCGTCTTGGGCTCTCTAGCATCTGCCAGGACGGACGGTTGACTACACAGAGGAGGAGGTAGAGTTGAGCGAGCATCCTGTGATCTCTACTCCCCAGTCAACATTTGAATGCAACAAGCTCCTGAAGGCAAATAAGTCATGATTTGTAATGGTTTCTGTTAGAATTCTGTATGTTCCACAGTTCTAATGCCATTATTCCTATACCTTTTGGTCATTTGTGTGGTATATCAAACAGTGCTCCCAAATGTCTGTCAAAAAACATTGCTTGCGGTAGCATCTCCCAGTGCCAGATGAGGAGGTGGAACCAAGGCCTGAATCCTGAGGCTGTATGGCACTCCTTGTCAGTCCTGGATTGAAGGCCTCGGCCTGGTGTGGGGTTCAGAGGTGGAATAAAACTATTTGCAGCCCCCCCACCAGTACACACACACACACACTCCCTGAACATGGGTTGTCATTGGCTGGCACAGGTATCATGGCTAACTAGGGGGCAGAGCTTGACCATACACTAGATATGATAATCCCGTTTTTCAGGCAGAGTCTGAAAGAATGAAACTGATCGATCCTAGGAAAGTCTAGTAACAGGGTAGATTCATTCTACTTCTAGCTGCTTTTACTACTTTACACATGCAAGTAAGCGTTCTTAGGTAATCCTGTTTAAAATTATCTTAATGATACTTTTTATGTTAGGAAGATTGGTGAAGCCGTGGCTATATACTTTCTGAATTAAAAAAGAAAAAAGGTAACAGGTTGAAAAAGAATGTATCATCTAGCTTCTGGTTTACCGTGGAACAATAACTTTATATGTTTAGTTCCTCTTCCTCTTGAAACCTCACGAAAATGACAGTAAGAGAATAAGAAAATATAAACTGCAAGGGCAAAGGGACTGGAGGGAGACAACATTGGGCTGTAGAAGAGAGAGCGTAGAAGACCTTTGGAGGAGAGAAAGCACTTGGAGGCCCGGGAGCTGATGAGCAGAGCTGAGACAGTCACAGTCAAAGAGCCTGCAGGTCATTTGGCCCAAATACCCCGAAGGGCTCCAGGACAGTGGAGGGTCAGGGTGCAGCAGAGCAGATGCAGCAGGAGTGGTAAGAAGTTTGGGCAGAGCATGTTCACCATCCAGCTCTGCACTATTTCCCACACCACCCATCCTCATTCTTCAGGACCAAAGACTTATTTGGTGGGGAGGTTGAACTAGAGAGACGCCATACTCAGGAATACCAGGTGCAGCAGAGGGTGGGGTAGGGATGTGACACACAGAGTCTGCATACTGAATAATGGAATCACCAGCCCGTTTTCTGCTCTGCTGTCCTGAATACCAGCAGCCGGATGTTTACATCACAATTTAGAAGCCAGGGAACTTGTCTCTGAAGAAACTGAATGGATTCAGGGAGAAAACTTTCAAATCTCTGTATCTGAAAACAGGAACCACGCTAGGTATTTCAACAGAGGGACTTAACAGGTGGTGCTGATTTCATAGGTGATGTGATGGGGGCTGCAAGAGCAGAAAGGAGGTAATCCAGAGCTAGAAACTGCCAGAAGCAGCTGCCCTTTCTAGGACTGAGAGACAAAGGAAGAGGTTGAGACGATGGCAACCCGCTGTTAGCGGGGAAGGTGGACCACAGAGCTGGGCCCAGGCCTCTGAGGCGGTGGTGCCACCTGGTGGCTGCTGAAGGCTTCAGGGTGCACAGTGGACTCCCCAGGGTGCAAAAGAAGCTGGAGGCCGCAGAGTAGCTGCTCCTGGAGCCCAGTGTGGCTCCTAGGGAACACTGGCACTACAACAGAGAGCAATAATCCCATCCTCCTGCCCTCCGCTCTCTCTGGGACCATTCTTTGGCACGGCCTGGCAAGGATCCAGCTGGCAAAGGAGTCTGTGGAACTAGTCCTCAGAGAGCAGGGCATGGAAAGGTGGGTTTGGAACTGAGGAATCGGAAGGGAATGGCCCACGCAGGGGCAAATACCAGATCAAATGAAAAAAAAAATCTGAAAGTGATTGTATTTGATTATCTTTTGGGAAGTGGAGCTTGGAGTGGAACAGAGGACTGCTGAGTTTTTGGAGAGAAGTTAAAGTATGTAGAAATTAGCTTGAAGATGGTCAGAGTAGCTCTGATTCTATAGCTACACTACTTGGTTTGAATCACAGCCTCACCACTTAGTTGCTGTGTGACCTTGGGCAAGTTGCCTAACCTCTCTGTGCCTCAGTTTCCTTATCTGTAAAATGGGTCTAATAACAGTGCCTCGCCCTATAGTGTTGTGAGGATTATTAAATATTTGTAAACCCCTTAGAACAGTGTCTGGCATGTAGCAGTCATTATATAAGTGCAAGTTAAACAAAAGTATCTGACTGGTACCATTAAGGGCTGAGATGGTGGACAAAACCTGAATTTAGGTGAACAGCATGATGTTGCTAGATCAATCCACCCAGTGGAACTAGTGAGTGAATAGGGGTTGTGGAAGCATAATTTTGTTTTGAATCATTTAGATATCAGGGCTCCATATTTTACAAGGAAACTGAGGCAGATGGAGCATCGTGCTTTGGACATGAGGAAAGACTGACTTCATGGCAGCTGGTCATTCTAAGGCTCCCTCAAGGCCATTGGCCATGAGTCCAAAATAGCATGATACTCCAGATCCCACTGTCCAGAGGAACAAGGCTGCCTACGTGATTCCTGCCTAGACTTTATCCCTTCAGTGTCCAGTCTGAGCCTGGATGGAATGGCACCGACTGCTCCCCTGGGCAGGAAGGAAGATCAGGAAAGGTGGGGGCTCACAATAGGTACCCACTCGACTGCAGGAAGCCTCCAATCTCCTGTCTCTGAAAGGAAAGTCAGTTTGTGAAATAGACCTTAATCCAGGGTGGTCAGTCCAGGGTGTGCTCTAGGAATGCAGTTCATTCTGAATCTCTTGTCCAGATATGGGGCAGATCTCCCAGATGCCTGGCATTGCATCAAGAGTTGCATGGACCCCAAGCTGGTCCTCTTAGCATTGCCTGGTTCCAGACCATCCTGGGCCCCCACTGCCATACCCCATAATGGCCAGATTCTGACCAGCAGCTGCCTTTGGGGCTGCAGGTCCTGCACCCCTTAACCGCAGACTTGATTAAATGTGCCTTCCCTCCTCCCTCTTTGCTCTCCTCTTCCCTTTCTTCTTCAGTTATTTCTAGTGAACACTGAATTAGTTCTGTCATTTTCCGTACTAAGATGTGTGTTCTGGAAGGCATACACTACATCTTCCACAGCTTTTTATTCATGGTTCCCCTGCCCAAGCAGGCCCAGCAAAGACCTGACCCAAGTTAGTTGATGAATATGAATTACACAAGTTAGGCTTTTGTACTCTCGTTCTCTCCTCCACTGCCCAGCTAAACACCCTTCACCAGGTGCCTGAACATTCCTTTCTCCCCTTCTGCCATCTATCCATCCACCCACCCGCCCACTCACCCATTCATTTGTCTCATTTGACTCGCTATACCTCTCACCCTGGAGCCTATGGGCTTAGCGTCAGGATCACTGATGGCTTCTGCTTTGATTCCACTTCCCTGTAACCTTCCTTTAGCACACACTCTAGCCTAGCACTTTAACAGAGAAAGCTTGGTGAATGCATTTAGTTGTGCTCTGAAACAGTGAAAAGTTAACATTGTATTAACTCAAGCCTTTCATATAGGGGAAGGAGAAGATTTGTTTGACAATAATACTGAGAGTTATGTGGGCAATAATGGAAAAGAAGGTCAAAGGAGCCCAGGATCCTACAAATTGAACTATGACAAAATTAGTGCCATTAAGACGAGGGATGTGCTGTTATGAAAAATATCTATCCAAATGTTCCTTAAAAATGTTTTCATATACAGGTTATACTTTCAACATTTTTGTCTGTTTCTATAAAAGACAATACATTTCTAAACTTGAAGACAACCTTCCAGTATTAAAAGATCCTGTAAATGATTCATTTACTTAGCTTTAAATCTTGTCTTCAATTCCTCTTTGAAAAGACATGATCGTTATTAAGAAAATAATCGGTTACACATAGGATATATTCCTCACGGGTAGAAAGGCTGTGTATTTGAGGATCTCTATGCTCTACAAAGAAAAGCCTGCCCAGCAATTGATGTGACAGACACTGAATAGTTCAGTGCACAGTGATGGTTGCTTTCAGCTCATGAAAGGCTTCCTTGTGCCTTAGACAGTCTTCAGGTTCCTTTCTTAGTTCAAACTTTTAAGTAGATCCTTGAGCCTCTGCCCTTTACAGCTTTTGCATCCTTCCTCTATCGATTCTGTAGCCATTGTCAGCAACTAAGCAATCTTGGTTTTTCTTCAGATTTGGGAAGCTATAAACTGTGTCTTTTTAAACCTTCCACTCCTCTGCCACTTACTGTTGGAAGCAAGATTTAAAGTATAAATAGAGTGTCAGCATTCAGAATACTGCATTCTATAATGGCTATGCCATGTGGTTATTCTAGGATCACAGAAGTGGGGTGGGGATGGGGAGCAACATTTTTGCACAATTACAGCCACCTTGGAAAATGTAACTGATCTAATCAGCCTGATTGGGATCCCCTTTGTGTCTGGGAGCATGGTGCTCCTTGCCCTGTTCTCTGGAGAACATGAAAATTCTCTGCTTCTGAAGCTATCTTGCCCTAAGGGCACCTCCAACCCCAATATACTAGTAGCTGGTTGCTCCCTGCATGAGAGTGCAGTCCTTGGACTTAGCACTTGCCAAATTTGTTTTATTTCTAAGAAATATGTTATCTTTATAAAATTTATCTTATATACTCCTTGAGTTTGTATAAATTTTATGATTTTGCCTCCTTTTAAAAATGTGTTACAAAGTATTTCAGATATTCAAAATAAGCATAAAGGATAATGTAGTGAATGACGACATTCCCAGCCTGTAGCTTGAAGGCGTAAAACATTACCAGTATGGTTGAAAGCCCCTTCCTGCCTCTCCCACCCCCAAGTCATAGACACTGACCTGAACTTGATGCTTAACATTCTCCTTTTTAAAATTTTATAATGATTTTTAAAATAGAAAAAAGAATAAAGGCACATGTAGCAAAGTAATAGCATTGGGACATGCTGTGGTTTAAATGTTTGTCCCTTCTGAAACTCATGTTGAAACTTAATCCCCAATGTGGCATCATTGAGAAGTGGGCCTCTAAGAAGTGATTGGGTCACAAGGGCTCTGCTCTCATGAATGGGTTAATCCATTCATAGATCAGAGGATTAGTGGGTTAATGGATTAATGAGTTATCATGGGCGTGGAACTGGTGATTTTATAAGAGAAAGAGAGACCTGAGCTAGCACGCTCTGTCCCTTACCACATCGTGCCCCACACCAGCACCTTGGGACTCTGCAGAGTCCCTATAGCAAGAAGGCTCTCACCAGATGCAGCCCCTTGACCTTGGACTTCTCAGCTTTCATAAGTATAAGGAATAAATTCCTGTTCTTTATAAATCATCCAATTTCAGAAACAAAATGGACCAAGACAGGATACATCTATGCTCTACATTTCAGATCTTGGATATCATCTTCTTTCTTCCATTTGACCCCGTAAACATCTGTTTTAGATCCTCTGTCTGTTGCCCTACATGAATTATTGGACACTAAACTTGGCCTTTAAGGAAACGATTAATGGGCTCTTTAGAAAAAATGACGATCGCTGTTGTTATTATTATTACTCCTACATTATTAAGTACAAACTTTGTGCCAGGCACTCTGCTAGAATCTTTGCAAGTGTAGCCTCCATCACTTCTTGCAGCAATTTCTGTGAGGCATCATTATTCCTTTTCTCAGAGGGCTCACACAGCCTGAATGAGGTCAAGTATCTTGTCCAAGGTTAGTAGCACAATGAACTGATTCCAAAATATTTTAGCCTCATCAAGCCACCCTAGAACATTAGAGGAAGTTTGTTAGTGGAGACTCAGATATCTCTGCCTTGCATCATACTTAGATGATGCAATGTGCTGTGGCTGTGATTTTTTTCCCTTAAAAGTATATTGACTGAGTATCACATGTTCTTACTCATAAGCGGACCTTGAGCAATTATCATGATACTATAAGAAAAGGATTGGCAGTAGCGGGAAACTGCCAGTAGTGGGGCAGAAAAGTGGAATTGGCAGTAGTGGGAATCTGCCTGGGGAAGGGGGGCAGGGGACACACGTCATCAACAAGGGTACTTGCATAATGGTCATTTGTAGACCTAACCCTGAACTGTACCCTACATCCTTAAAATAAAAAAATTAAAAGTTAAAAACAAAACAAAAATAAGTTAGATAGGATGTCTTGTAAATTAATGCCACCTGGCATGCCAGGTCAAATGAGACTTGGCTCCCATTACCCCTGGCATCACCTGTGGTGGTGCTGGAAGGGCCCTGACTCAAGCCTTGTAGATCGTTTGTGAGTTTATTACAGAGAGAGGAATGCAGGGGGTTAGAAACAAATGTGAAGGGCACAGAACGCCTTCAGAATTGGGACCTGAAAGGAGTCTTATAATTTTAAGGAGCAAAAAGGAGGAGGATTGGCCATACTTGTAGAAATTTTTTCCTTTATCTCTCACTGTATCTGATTGATAAATGTCTGTCTCTTGGCTGGTATGCTCATCCTTCTCTGATTTATTATGAAAAGTTAAGTTACAGTAAATTGAAAAGTGACACTGATGTATTATAACCCATCACATAGACTGAGAACTGAGGCCTACTTAAAATGTGCCCTTTCTGAAGCACCAACTCTAGAAAGTATGCGGTGTTCTCCCCGTATTATATAGTTATATGATAAAGTCATAAGAATGGGTTTGTACCCATTTGTATTCTTCTTTGAGTCGAGTAGTAAAATCTGTGAAATTGACTGATTATGCTCAGAATAATATCAGTGAGGGAAATAAATCTAAACTCTCGCTTTCATAAAATGTGTTTCTGGGAAGGTAATGATTCATGATTAGATGTACACACAGACATCATGAGAGTGCTGAGAAATAGATTCATAACCTTTGGGTTTAGAAATCATAGACTGTGTTTTGAGCTCAACCAGCCTGCTCTGGAGTTCAACAGTTTTGTACAGTCTTTCCCTTTCCTCAGCGCTCTTGGTTTGCTTAGAGGCATACGTTCAGCATCTTGTGGTGTGTTAAAGGGGGAAGAAGTAATGATGAAAGTGATAGTAAACAGTTATGTGAAATGAAAGGGAGAATCGAGTTTGTGTAAGGCTAATAAGTGAAGACTAATGTAATGGGGTCTTTCAGTATAAGTGAATGGGATGCTAAAGCGTTTATACTCAGTGCCCACAGATGACCAGACAACACGGGAGAGGCTGAAATAGAGAAGGAAAGATTTCTTTGGCTGTGGAAGAGAATTTCTTTTTTATTTTTGTAGATGTAGGGGGTACATGTGCAGTTTTGTTACATGGATATATTTTGTAGTGGCAAAGTGTGGGTTCTTAGTACATCCACCCCCCAAACAGGGAACATTGTACCCAGTAGGTAACCTTTCAACCCTCACACACACACACCCCCATCCTCTGGAGTCTCCAATATCTATTTGCCCACTCTACATGTGAGGAAGTTTCTTAATTAAGAAGGTAAGAACCTAGCAGTGCATCTGTCCCAGAGTGAAGCTTTGAAGCTGTTTTCCTGGTTTCCTGCTGCTTTCCTTTGCTGGAGGCAGACCTTCTTAAGGACAGAGCTGTACCTGTGCACTGCTGCCTGGGGTGGTGCTGGTTCCCTCCATCTTTGACTCTTTCTTGGCACCCTACACCCAATCCAGGAACAGTCCTGTTGGCCCCATCTTCAGTCAATATCCAGGTGCAGCTGCTTCTTAATGTCTCCCTCATGACCACCTTGGCTGGAGCCAACATCTAGTACTTGAATTACTTTGTGCACCCCTAGGTTTGATAACAAAAAAAGGTTTTCATTGTTTTTTGTTTTCTTTCTTTTGATTATTAATAATACTGAGCATTTTCAAATGTGATTATTTAAATTTTTAAATGAAATTTTTATTTGTTTTGCACAATTTTTTGCTGGTTTGCCTTTCTGTTTGTTTTTTTTAAATAAATGGATGTTATAAATGTTATATAGACAAGTTTATTAATCTCTATTATTTATTACATAGTTTTTGCATTTAGAAAAGTAAGTTTGCATTTAGTGATTAGATATATTTACCTACATTTTATTTTTGTGTTGTTTAATTCTTAAAATTTAACATTTTAAACATATATTCTCTCACACTATAATTTGAAATATGCACCAATGTGATCATATGCATCTTGTGAGAAAGTTTTTTGCCGTTTTTGCTTTCTTTACCTTTTCTTTATATCTTTTTTCCTTCACATATATGAGTAATCTAATGTATCATTTCTTGTTTTTCTGTATAGTCATGTTGTCCCATATAGACATGGACATGCACACATAAACAGTTTTTATTGCTAGTGTTTTAAAAAATTAGGTCATATTTTATATACTTTACTGTATCTTTTCATACTTATTATTACCTATAAAAAGACACTGAACCTCATTTATATAGCTCTGATTTATTCATTTCAATTGTTGTATAATATCTCATGCTGTATATGTCATAATTTTTTTAGTCTTTTTCCTTAATTTTTCCCCACTGGAAAATTCTACTGGAATTTTGTATTACTGTATGGCATGAGGCAAAGTTCTAGAATTTTTTTTGAATGACTTAGCTAATATTTCCTTGATGTTTTTTGAATGATCTATTCCTGTCCTATTGATTTATATTTCTTTCTTTATTGCCTATATGTTAAACATATATATCTACCATGGTCTGTCTTGAAGTACCCTATTCTGTACAGATATCAACATTTTGTTGATTTTGTTCAATCAAAGGGTCTTTGTCACCCAGTCTGGAGTGCAGTGGCACAATTAAACGTCACTTCAGCCTCAAACTCGTGGGCTCAAGCAATCCTCTTGCTTAAGCCTCCCAAATAGCTGAGACCACAGGTGCACACCACCATGCCTAACTAATTTTTAAATTTTTGTAGATATGGGATCTCACTCTGTTGCCCAGGCTAATTGAACTCCTGGCCTCAAGCAATCCTCCCACCTTGACCTCCCAAAATGGTAGCACTACAGGCATGAGAGGCACTGTGCCTAGCCTTGATTTTGTTTTATGTCATTTTGAATCATTTTTTAATGTTGAAATAATTTTAGTCTTATAAAACAGTTGCAAGAGGATTCTGATATTCCCTATACCCTAATTTCCCTAATGTTAAAATCTTAAATTACCATAGTACATTTATCAAAACTAAGAAATTTGCATTGGTACAATATGATTAAACTAGAAACTTTATTCTGATTTTTCCCATTTTTTTCTGGTACCCTTTTACTGTTCCACGGTTCGTGCCATGATCCCATGTTGCATTTAGTATCTCCTTAGATTTCTCTGGTCTGACAGTTTCTTGGCCTTCCCTTGTCTTTCCTGACCCTGACACTTGAAGAGACTGGCCAGTTGCTTTTGAAAGTGTCTCTCGAGGGAGCTGGAACAAGATGGCGACAGCATAGGTGGACTTGTGAGATTCTCCGAATGGACCAAGACTACATACTGCTGAACGGGCAGATTGTAAGGCAGAGGGAAATAGGTTCCAGTGTGCTCATACACCTGTTTGTGGATGCTAGAATCAGCATATACATTCTGAACCACAGCTTCCCCCTCAATAAAACCTCAAAACTGCAAAAAGTACAGATTGCAGCCTACACTCCAACCTCAAAAGTGAACAAAGCCAGATGACCCTCATAAGGAAGAACAGGATATTGCAGAAGAGAAATAAAAGCAACCCCACCTTCCCTCAAAAACAGGACTGAAGAAGGGGAGGAAAAGGGGAGACAGAGAAAAATCTACACAAATGAAGAAAAACCAAAAAAAGAGTATGGGTCTCTCCCAGACCCCTGGGAGGGCAGACACTGAGAAAACTGACTTTGGGATGCAAACACTGAAGAGTCCCCAGAATGAAGGATCTCAAACTACAAACCTAGATATCAAGACATTAATGGAGAGATTAAAAAGAATTGAGGCGACACAAGAAGAAACTGGGAAGGAGTTGATATCTGAGATAATAGTAATACAGAATACTGTGAATGAAATAAATAACAAACTGATAAGCATGGAAAGCAGAATTACCCAAGCAGAAGAAAGAATCTCAGAACTTGAGGACCAAAATATAGAACTAACCCAAACTCTTATAAACACAGAAAATAAGCTCAAAAAGACAGAACAAAACCTTCAAGAGATGAGCAATTCAAGAGACCGAACCTAAGAGTAATTAGCCTTCCTGAGGCAGAAAGAGAGACAGAGACCACACTGGAACAAACTTTCCATGAGATCATTCAAGAAAACTTCCCTTATCTAATCAGTGATGCAAAAATTCAAACACAAGAGATTCAGAGAACCCCCGCAAGACAACAAATGAGAAGACCAACTCCTAGACACATAATAATTTGCCTAAACAAAGTAGGCATAAAAGAAAAAATCCTAAAGGCAGCAAGAGGAAAAGGCCATATCACCCACCATGGAAGACCAATCAGAATAGCAGCAGATTTATCTACAGAAACCCTGCAGGTGAGGAGAGCTTGGAGCCCTATCTTCAAAGTCCTAAAAGATAAACAATTTCAACCAAGAATAACCTACTTGGCCAAGCTAACCTTCATCAGCGAGGGAGAATTAAAATCTTTCCCAGATATCCAATCCTAAGAACTTATGCTGCCACCAAACCACCTCTACATGAAACACTTACGAAAGTACTAAACACAGAAGGAAAGGAAAAAAGAAGAACATTCTTCACAAGAGTACAGGAAAAAAAATAAAATATACATGAACCAACCCCCAAACCAAAAGAAAGAAAAAAAAAAAAGTGGAAGAACAACAACTCTATAAGAACTCTATGATAGGGACAAACATTTTAACAATTAGCCTGAATGTGAATGGACTAAACGCACTACTGAAAAGACATAGAATGACAAAATGGATAAAATATCACCAGTCAACAATATACTGCCTTCAAGAGACCCATCTCACTAGAAAGGACATACACAGACTCAAAGTAAGAGGATGGGAAACAAATTTTCAGGCGAATGGAACACAAAAGAAAGGAGGAGTCGCGATCCTAATTTCAGAGAAATTACCATTTAAGCTATCAAAAATTTAAAAGATACAGAGGGCCACTACATAATGATAAAAGGTTCACTCCATCAACAAGAAATATCTATCCTAAACATATACGCACCCAACATAGGTGTGCCAACTTTCATAAAGCAACTTTTAGAAAAACTAAAGAAAGATATTGACTCTAACACCATCATAACTGGGGACTGTAGTACCCCACTCACAACCCTTGACAGATCATAAGGACAAAAAATCAACAAGGAGATCCGGAACCTCAATGTGACTCTTGACCAAGTGAACTTAAATGATACCTACAGAACACTCCATCCAAAGACCACAGAATACACATTCTACTCATCACCACATGGAGCATATTCTAAGATCAACCACATAATTAACCATAAATCAAACATAAGCAAATTTAAAAGGACCGAAATTCTACCATGCACCTTCTCGGACCACAGTGGAATAAAAATAAACATTGACACCAACAAGGTCCCCCCAAAACCCACAAAGACATGGACACTAAACAGCATGATGCTAAATAACTCCTGGGTCAATGATGAAATCAACAGAGAGATCAAAAGGTACGTGGAAACAAATGAAAATGAAGAAACATCTTACCAAAATCTCTGGGACGCCTTAAAAACTGTAGTAAGAGGGGAATTTATATCCCTGCAAACACATATGAAGAAAATGGAAGGAACACAAATTAACAGCCTAACAAGCCACCTAAGGAAGCTGGAAAAGCAAGACCACAAACACCCTAATTTCAGCAGAAGAATCCAGATCACCAAAATAAAAGCCCAAATCCAGGACATAGAAGACAAAAAGATAGTACAAAAAAAAATGAAACAAAAAGCTTGTTCTTCGAAAGGATAAATAAGATCGATGATCCCCTAGCTAGACTGACCAAGAAAAAAAGAGAAAAAACCCAAATAAGCACAATCAGAAACACAAAAGATGAAGTCACATTTGACCCTGAAGAAATACAAAAGATCATTAGAGACTACTGTGTACACTTGTATGGAAACAAACTTGAAAACCTTAAGGAAATGGAGGACTTTCTGACATCACATAACCTACATAGGTTGGAACAAGAAGAAAGTGAGACCCTAAATAGACCAATAGCAATCAAGGAAATCGACTATGTAATAAGAAAACTACCTACAAAAAAAAGCCCTGGTCCAGATGGCTTTCCAGCAGAATTCTACAAGACATTTAAGGAGGAGCTGATACCAATCCTACTGAAGGTATTCCAGGCGATTGAAAATGATGGAACTCTCCCTAAATCATTTTACGAAGCCAACATCACACTGATACCCAAGCCAGGTAAAGATCCAACAAAGAAAGAGAACTACAGGCCAATATCTTTGATGAACATAGATTCTAAAATTCTCAACAAGATCCTAGCAAACCGGATTCAACAATACATCTCAAAAATCATCTATCATGACCAAGTAGGCTTCATTCCTGGGATGCAAGGCTGGTTCAACATTCATAAAACCATAAATGTAATTAAATACATCAACAGATGTCAAAACAAAAACCACATGATTATATCATTAGATGCAGAAAAAGCTTTTGATAAAATCCAGCACCCCTTCTTGATAAAAACCCTCGAACATCTAGGCATACGGGGAACATACCTCAAAATAGTAAAAGCCATCTACGAGAAACCCACAGCCAGCATACTCCTAAACGCACAAAAATTGGAACCAATTCCCCTGAAAACTGGAACAAGACAAGGATGCCAACGCTCACCCCTCCTGTTCAACATAGTATTGGAAGTCCTGGCTCGAGCAATCAGAGAAGAGAAGGCAATCAGGGGTATCCAAATAGGAAAAGAGGAAGTCAAGTTATTTCTCTTTGCAGATGATATGATTGTGTACCTTGTAAACCCAAGAGAATCTGTCAAAAACTTCCTTACACTGATAAAGGCCTTTGGCAAAGTCTCAGGATACAAAATAAATGTGGAAAAGACAATTGCATTTATTTACACCAATAATAAACAAACAGAAACCCAAATAGAAAGCACATTTCCATTCACAATAGCCACAAAAAAAATGAAATACCTTGGAATCTTCCTACCCAGAGATGTGAAAGACTTTTACAATGAAAACTGCATAACACTGCTCAAAGAACTCAAAGATGACACAAACAAGTGGAAAAATATCCCATGCTCATGGATTGGAAGAATCAACATTGTGAAGATGTCCATCTTACCTAAGGCAATCTACAAATTCAATGCAGTACCCATCAAATTACCAGCAACATTCTTCTCAGACCTAGAAAAAACAACACAGGAATTCATATGGAAACACGAACGTCCAAGAATAGCCAGAACAATCCTTAGCACAAAAAAAAAAAAAAACAACAAAGCAGGTGGTATCACATTACCAGAATTCAAACTTTACTATAAAGCTACAATCATCAAAACAGCTTGGTATTGGTATAGGAACAGGCATATAGATCAATGGAATAGAATTGAGATTCCAGAAGCAAAACCTCAATTTCTCAACCAACTCATTTTCGACAAAGCCCCTGTCACCTACCACCGGGGAGAGGAAAACCTATTCAGTAAATGGTGCTGGGAAAACTGGCTGACCACATGCAGAAGATTGAAACACATGCACAAAGGTTAACTCCAAATGGATCAGAGACCTAAATGTAAAAACCTCAAACCATAAGAACCTTAGAAAATGAAGGACATACCCTCATGGAAATCAAAACTGACATCTAATTCCTGAACAAAACCCAAAACCCACAGGTCATAAGAGAGAAGATAGACAAGTGGGTCCTTATTAAACTGACAAGCTTCTGCAAAGCCAAAGAAACCATCAAGAGAGCAGGGAGACAGCCTACAGACTGGGAAAAAGTATTTGCCAACACCAAGGCTGACAAAGGCCTAACATCTTGGATCTACAAAGAACTCAAACGTGCTGTAAAGAAAAAAACAAACAACCCCATTATAAAATGGGCAAAAGATATGAACAGACACTTCACAAAGGAAGACATTTGAGCAGCCAACAGACACATGAAGT